>NW_025110205.1:0-150877 GCF_011392965.1 Frieseomelitta varia | reverse complement strand
AAAAAAAAAAAAGAAATCTACCTGGTCTCATCTTTAAAAAAAAAAAAAAAAGATGATGGAAGATGTAATCATCTGGAAGAAAATGAGAATAGCTTTTCTAAATTCTATTATACAACATTCCACAAACATGTGTGGAAACATCAAACAATCTTTTTCGTGACTGGATCCACCATGGTGATGAAGATTGAGATTTTTTTCTTTTTGTCTCTCTTTTTCTTGTCACATTATCGAACTTGGAACATTGGGGTTAGATGACGGAATGTTAGAATTTTTGTCTAATAAAATGGAGGAGGAAAAAAATCTATACTACAAGTTTCACGAGGTAGAGATTCCAATCTTGAAAATAAAAGTGGATCTAAGTTAAGAAAAGAGTATCCTCATTTTCACGATCATTAAAATCGGAAGATAGTAGGAAATTTCATTTTTTAAAATGAAAATTTACACGATCTCCTTTTACATAGTTACATCAGTTAAAATTGTCAACAATTTTCCGTCGTCGCTAATATAATTATGCACTCTTTATAATTCGATAGAATACGAAGAAAAATTTAAAGCATTTAAGAAAAAAAAAAAAAAAAGGAAAGAAAAGGAGCAGCTTCTTCGTTACACATTGTTCAGCCGTACAAAGAGAGCATCCTGGAAGCTCTCGTAGCAAAGTCGAATGACTTTGAACAAAACAGTTCTTCCTATCGTGGGTTTCTTCTCGGAATCGTAACGACGTTCACCGGCGTGTCTTGTCCACGCGACGAAAAAGAAAAAAAATCGCGTTGTTCGCGTTTCTCGGGCGTCTTTGTGCGTCTTACGCAGCGATGTTTCGTCGCGAAAGACAGCGGAGACGAGCAAGTAAGCGCGCGGAGCCGCTCGGGTGAAGAAAAGAGGCGCGCGACGAGGCAAAGGAAACTGTCCCGACCACGATGTCGCCTCGATTGTTCTTCCCACCTGCGGCTGCGAGCTGGAAAGAAGAAAAAAAAAAAAAAAAAAGAGAAAAAGGCAGCGAAACGCCGCTAACAATGCTAGAAATTCCACAAGCGACACAAAGCACCGGATGCCGTTGCACGTTCGAGAAACGACAAGAAACAACCGACGGCTTAGAGTCGTTTGACCGTCATCGATGACGCCTGGCTTCCGCGATTTCTCTCTCTTTCTCTCTCTCTCCCATTCCTCTTGAGAAAATGGAATGTCTCCATTGCGAGCAGAAATGCCTCGCCGTCGTTTAACGTTTCGCCGAACGAGTTGATACAGCGATCGGCGTAATTGATCGCTGAATTATCGGTCTTCGCGCGGTTTTTCATGTCGTTGCGAATTGCGAACTGAAGAAATTGGCAAAATGATGAACGAACGAATTCAAGAGAAGAATATCGGTTGATGTCTAATAATAATAATAATAATAAAAATATCGAGTCACACAGGTAGTATTAACGTTTCACATGATTGAAGTCTGTCTCCCCTACAGCCCTTTTCAGTTCCTGGAAGTTCGTCCCCGATAATCTAATAACTTCCGTTCGGTATGAACGAAATCTACGGTTCGCTTAATTTCTCAGAGATGTAAGAACCCGGTAGAACCAAACGAGCACACGGATTCACCTCCTCCAATTCAGGCAATCGTCAGAGTGATTTCATTTCTACGGAGTGCCGTTTAAATTCTTCATCGGTGAAAATTGCGCGATTTCAGAACAGCTGCTCAGTTTGCAAATCGTCCCTCTTCAGGGGCTGATGATGTTCCGATGTTTTTCTTGAGCCCGGCATTAAATCGCGGGGCGGAGGGGCTCGAATTAAAAGCGGCAAGCGGAAGGCAAATAAAATATCATTGTGTGTGAGGCCGTTGGTTTTCCTCGAAGCGGGATCGATAGATCGTCCAGTATCGCGAAACGTGGACGCGCGCGATGGCGGGTAGCGCACGCGGGGCGTAGTCGAACGAAACGACTTTCGAGGGGAATAAAAACATCGCGTTTGTCGATAGAGGTAATTTAGGGCGGGCGCGCGCACGATCGTTATGCCCGGTATAATTCACGAGCTGCTACGAATATACCCCGGCCTTGTGCGCCACTCGTCGGTTAAATTGGATTTTTGCCGCGTCGATTGGGAGGAGAGAGGCCTTCTTCCCTGTCCAATTTCTCTCCCTCGCGTCACCGAAACTCTCTCTCTCTCTCTCTCTTTAGTTTCATTGTTATCGCCATTGATAATTACTTTGAAACGCCGGAATTGCTAGTGAGATGTTCGATCAAAGACGCGTACAGATCGCGCATCTGACAAGTAGCTTCGATTATCGGGATTCTTCGGGAATTTTTGGACTTTTAATTTAACTCTTTGCCCTTAGAAATTTTTATTTTTATTTTTATTTTATTTTATTTTATTTTATTTTTTTTTTTGGTATCTACCAGCAATTTATTTGCTGTTGAAGTAGTGAGTCAAGTGTCACTTCAAATAAAATGATATAGCATTGAAAATATATAATCTTGTTCGAATGGTATGGCATAAAATTCTGATGATTATATTCTTTTATGAACGTGCATTACGTGTTTGCTAGTAATAAGAAGTCTAATTTATGTGAATTATTTTCGAACTATGCGAAGTCTAATTTATGTGAATTGTTTTCGAACTATGCGAATTGTTCCAACGAGTGTCAGTTGTGATTCACGATTGCCTCCGTCCTCAGGAATTTCTCCTTCTGAAAAATTCTTTTATTCTTCTTACTCGTTATTATAACTTTTACTCTAGGCATATGTTATATTATCAAACGTATACTTACGTTCTTTATAATTGTCGGCAATTGTTAAAAAAGAAAGTGGGAAGTGCAAAGGGTTAAAAGATACCTGAGCGTTATTTTTTTTGATAAATTTATAATATCTGGTATAAAATCTTCATAACAGAATGAAAAAGACAATATTTTTCTGCGCTCGAATTCACAAAAAATTTGTGATATTTTTCTCAACATTAAAAATCTACATAAAATATTGAGCAAATAGTGTACATTAATCTTTACCCGGTAGAAAAATCAAAATACACAAAATTGATTCTCTTCCTTTTTTTCTTTAAGATTATCTTTTCTAAAAATATCTTTATATGACCATGGTACAATCAAGACTTTCAACACTTTATTTCAATAATTTATGTATCGAGCAATATATTTTCTAAAATATCCTCTCGTTCGATCGAAAAAATAATTTCAACACTTCTTCCCCTTCATCGGGTTTTTTTTTTTTTTTTTTTTTTTTTTAAACCTGAACATTATCATTCATTCAAACACGTTCGCACTCGCGCTAGAAATTTCAATTCGCTGGTGCGGTTTAATTGATCTCGTGCGAGTTCAAAGGGGTCGAAAGAGACTTGTAACTCTCGTTTCGTATCGCGTCCTGTCGCGGAAAGAGGAATCGAAGGTTGCGTTCCAACGGCGACGGGGACGGTTGTCCATAGAAATTCTTCGAATGCCCGTTGTAATGGATCACTGTGGCCTTATCGCGGTGAGTGCTGGGAATCGTGGCGGACCTTTTGCCTTTGAGACGGTAACTCGCCACTCGCTTGAGAAAAAGAGAACGTGCCCCCGCCGAGTTGCTGCCCGCTCGGGGAAAAGGTGAAGGGGTCAGCCCGTTTGCCGGATACCGATTCATCTGCTTGAAATTACGCGATCCGGCCGCGCGACAACGTTTCCCCCTTTGCATCGCGAGACCACTGCGCGCTCGTAAAAGGCAGACATGCGCGCGTTTTCGGGTCGAATATGGTGACTGCTGAACTTTCACGAAAATGGAATGTACTGGGAATGCATTGTGTTACATTTTTCTTTTCTCTTTCTTTCTTTTTTTTTTTTTTTTTCGTACGAAAATATTACTAGAATAGTTGGTAAATGGACAGAGTTGACCGAACATCTTTAACCCTTTACACTCGAGACTGTTTCTTCGTACTTGAATCTAGCCAACATTTTGAACTTTCTATTTTTATAATTTGCTGATAACGTGTACATTCGGTGTTGTACGATGCGATGTAAAATAGTATAATATCTGAACAGATGTCCAGAAGCTATGAATGAAGATATAACAATAATTCACATAAACACTACACTTCCTATTGCTTCTTACGAAAGTTTAAAAAATGGAGGATGTTATTTTTTCAGAGATTGAAACTATACATCATTAGCTCTTGTATATTATACTTGTTCTAGCAAACCCGCAATGCACGTTGATGATTGCTTTGTATCACACGTTAGAAAGATATAATCAACAAAATTTCGTGTTAAAATACTATTCGAATGATTATTTCCAACGCTACATCGTTTTATTTAAAGTGACGACGCTTGGTAAATAAATTGCTGGCAGATGATACAAAAAAAGTTTGTCGAGGTCAAAGAAGAATACCATAAAATATATGTATCTCTATATGTATCTCTGTAAAATACAGAGTTAACCGGCCTGTATTATCTCTATATGATAAAATACTAACAATATCAGTCAAACCATAAAATGCTGCGACAAAAATATATGTATCTCTCTGTATGATAAAATATAGCAAAGTGAGCAACATGTCCTATATTCCACGATACATACTCTCGATTATAATACGAGTCCGCGAGTCTTCAATCATAATCTATTCATAGTCTTCAATCACAATTTGAGTCTACCGATCTTCGTATCGTATAATGTACATTCGCCTGTGTGCTGTATCTTTGGCATCAATCTTGTGGAATCAGTAGAGTGAGTAACGTATTATTCCACAGCGTCAACACGCATTTGCTCAATCTACTCATTCCAGCGGCATCACTCTCCGTTTATCGAACGATGATCCGTTGTCGCGCTACATTAACTATTACAATCTATGCGTCCGTCTGAGAAAAATTGAAACCGAAATTTGGAATTCGGACTTTTGTACATTAAAATCGAAATTTGGAATTTCGTGTATAGTTTATCTTTTTCTTAATTTCGTATATATTTTTACTAGTTTCTCCAACTTTCCCCGGTAAGTTTCTACTTTTATTCAGTAATCATCGCAGAATTTTCTCAAACGCCTGAGATAGTAAAAAATTAGGCGAAGGAACAAAAGAAAAACCACCATCATATCTCGCGAGCGTGCGCATCTTCGATATTCTCACTCGTCGCCAAAAAAGAAAAAAAAAAGAAATTCGGTCGTCGGAATTTTTCGAAATTGCCGGTGGAAAATTGAGGGGTGGGGAGAGGGTCGCGATAGGAAGACCGAGCATCGAATCGAGTATAGCCGGTTTGCCGCGAACAACGAGTATAATATGGACAGACGCGTATGCACAGGTGCATGTGCATAGGACGCTTTATTAATGGACTAACGCGGCTAGAGCCGCGGGCGACAAAGTGGACAGCGGCGCGGCGGAATAACGCGTTAGCTCGTTTACCGGAAAACGCGCGCCTCTCCTCTCCTCTCCTCTCCTCTCCTTGCCGCTTGGCCACGCCACGCCGCGCTGTGCCGCGCGCAAACTAGGTGCGCGGCCACGTTTTCTATGGCGATCGGGAGTTTAACTGCATTTTCCTCGCGGTGGCGACCGGGTAAACCGCGTCACGGCAAATTTAGTCTATCGTTCGGCGACGTCGTTCAACGGACGAACGAACCTCGCGGCCGACTAACGATCATGTTCATACGCGCGCTAACTACGCGCCCCGTCAGTTTCGCCCGTGTCTGTGAAATCCCATGTCAAATTCCAATCGTTTCTAATCTAATCGCGTCGTCCGCGCGAAGATGCCGGTTCCCCGGGTTTCCCGATGATACGAAATTCTTTGGGATAAACGTCGTTACACTGTGTCTTCATCTTACACACGAGGGAAGTGTCAATTTTCAACCGATTTTGATGAAATTTAATATATTTCTTTTTAGATATAGTTTCCAAACTATTTTGACACGTATTGCAGTCATCGATGTTGGAGGTCCGAAACGTATTTTCGGAAATAATTAAAGATACAGTTTTGTATGAATTGATGAAATTAGTGTTTTTTAACGATAGATAGATCGATGGTCTTTTTCCAACGTTAATACATCCGCTGGAATATTTATTTACGAAAATTATAAATTAAATACGAATGACGGATGAATTGGAATTTTGATTCTTGACGTCACAAAAAAATTCATTATTTTCAAACCTTTCTCGCTGGACTCGCTGCGTAACAGAGTACAATGCATGTCAAATATTTTTTCCAAAAATTCGGTGATCGACACTTTGGTATGCTAGTGACTCCAGTTTCATTCAGAGTTACATCTAATTTTTCACTGTTTATTTCCGCGTTTTCCACGTCCCGCTGTCAATAAAATCTTACAACGTGTCACACCGTAATTTCCCCGTTCCCCTGAACGGCTGAAATTAAAAAGTAATCCAGGCGATGGTCGTAATTCGATCAGCGTTGCTCGTTTCTCGACATCACGATAGATTCGTAATCGAACGCGATCGCGTTCTGTGTTTTTCCAGCGGAAGGAACACGGAAAGGACGATTGCTCGGACGATTGTTCTCGTTGAACGGGAATCCTGATCGAAACTCGCCGCAACGAATGTCCTCAGTGGCGACCCGCGAGAACCCGAACTATGATCCAGGCGGAGGAAATTCATTCGTGGAGAGAAACGGCACCAACACCGCGGAACCGCATTACCATCGGTCGTGTTTCAAACACGAACGCAATACACCGGCGCGCAACTTATGAATATTTACACCGGCTGAATATGCATACCACTGACAATGTATTATTTTTGCTCGACGGGTGGGGGGATCGATACAACCCCCGCGTGGCATACATTCGACCGTGCACCAAGTCCCGTCACCATGACACAGCCTCGCGCGACACAGAGCTACGTAAGTAAGGCGAGTTACCTGGTCACGTATACGGGGTGGGCCCGTTCGAATTGACACGTTTTCGTTAACACTGCTTGTTCTTGAGAAATCAGATGGTATGGAACTCGGGTGACTATAAACTCGGGTGTAGTTCCCAACGTGGGGGGCGATTTGATTTTCTGAGAGAAAATTTTTCGCATTTACTTCAAATGAAAATTTAATCTTCCAGTTTCTTTCTTTCACGAATGTCACGTTCTTTGGAAATTTGTTTAAATCTTGAAGTTACGGGTCTTTTATAGGCTTCCACGACAAAAATTCACGTTTTTGAATAATAAGAGCAATTTGATTTTCTGGGAGAAAATTTTTCGCATTTACTTCAAATGAAAATTTAATCTTCCAGTTTCTTTCTTTCACGAATGTCACGTTCTTTGGAAATTTGTTTAAATCTTGAAGTTACTGGTCTTTTACAGGCTTCCTCCACGACAAAAATTCACTTTTTTGAATAATAAGAATTATATGTCACAGTGATAGGACATCAGAAAAAAAAAGAAGATTGGAAACCACTGTTCTAAACCAAATAGTGTGATCTAAAATTTCATTAAATATTTATTATAACAAAGTTGAAGTTTCGTAATTTGTCAATTACAGTTAATAGTATTGTAATCTTAATTTATACAATAAGTTTTTATAATTTTTATAATATTCTGTTCTCAATATTACCCTCAGTGATATGAAATCATTTTGCCAAGACTATGTCAAATGAAAAACTAGCTGATGTTTAGTAATTGAAATGAAGCGAAGTACGGAATATGTTCTACGAGATTGCCGAAAAAAAGAGAAACGAAAACACAGAGACAAACAGAATTTTATGCGGTTGAAGCTCGGACTTTGTTTCAACAGTTTCTCATTTGGAGAAAATTTCTTCCACAAGAATGGAAGATAGAATGTCTACTTCCAAAAATTTCCTCTCCCTCGCGTCCATCCAATTTCTCGTTAGTTTCAACACCACGCACGTTTCCTCGACAGATCTATCGTTATCGGGCGATAACGATGTCAAAGTGAATCGCATTCGAGCGTTCGAACGAGCTCACCTTGTATAGCTTGTTCATGAAGAGAGCACACCGGGGCCACGAGGCCGCGCACGATTGCATTCTGTTCCGATGGAAACTCGTCGATCGTGACTAAAACGTGGACGACGGCCACTGTATTTTTCTTTTTTCTCAACCTCTTATTGTTACACAGGGTGGAAAAAAAAAGTTTGTCCGTGGCTGTCATAGATGAATTTTAGACCTTCGATTTGATGAAAATACATGTAAAGAATCTACCGCAAAATTGACCTTGAACGAATTGACCATGAATTTCAACATCAAATTTTCTTGTTTTAAATATTGTATTCCACTCATAACGAAACTTTTCCAAGGAACCACAGGTCGCAATCTAATAGTTTCTTTTGAAAAATGGCAAAAAAGTTTCTCAATCATTTAACACTGTGGACGCGTGCGTGCTAACAGCGACTTTATAGTTTCGAACGCATAGATATCTATTTTACGTAATTTTCGTAATTAGGTTGATTAATGACATTAGATTTGTCACAGTTGTAGCATCAGTGTGAGTCTAAATAATCAACTGATAAAACTAACCGTTAACATTATTCGAAATATAAACATTACGTAATAGAGGCGTCCAACTATAAAGTCGCTATTAGGACGCACCCGTTCGTAATATTAAACGATTTGAAACGTTTTTGCCATTTTTGAAATTCATGGTCAAGGTCAAGGTTTGCGGTAGATTCTTTACACGTACTTCCATCAAATCGAAGGTGTAGAATTCATCTATGATAGTTACGGATAAACTTTTCCACACTGTACGTTTTATCGTGCGAAAGGTACAACTGAAATTAGTTGTGCTACAGTTACAGGCCCGATTTATGGCGGCGCACAGATCAAGAGACGACTGGTCATTGGCAAATGGATCGCGATCAAGAAAAATAGAAAGATCGGTGCCGCGTTTGCATCAATTAAACTCTTTCCTTAACAGGTGGAAACAAGGTTGGAACAGGGTGAGTTGACGCGACGAGATTTTCACGAGATATTCTCGGCTGTTCGCGCTTTGAGTAATCTGAACCGGTCTCGTGCTTTGCCGGGACTCGTTCCAGGAAAACAGATCGCTTAAGCCGCGAATGAAAAATAAGGAGACTCGTCGAGGAATCTTGGATTTAGTCGTTTCGCGACTGTCTGGAAACAACGCCTAAAGGGAGAGAGAAAAGTTTCAGTTAAAGAAGGCTTTCCCAACACTCCGTACGATCAGAACCGCTTTATTTCTCAATTTCATAAATAGCTCTCCTCCTCGTTTCAATTTGGAACGAGTGAAAACGTTCGCAATGCTCGACCAAGACGCAGGCAAACTTATTTTTTTAAATCGGAACTCCGATTTTAGTCACGTTTCTTAGTGACTCTACTCGAGAGCAAATCAACTGCATTTTCTCATTTAATGTGTAGTCTGACACAGACGTGGGCAAAAAATGGCGAGTGGAGGCAGAGAATTTGAGAACTTAAGCGGAACGCGTAAGCCCAATTCACGGACAAAAGAACGATTTTATCAGAAAGCGCGTGTTTTTAACGAGAATCATTCCAACACTCTATGACATTTCGTTCATATCAGAAATTATCTGGCAAACCGAGAAAGGATCGCGTAGAGTCAAGTGCTTGAAGATCACGATCGAATCGAGGGATCGACTATTAAACAAGATGACGGGCTATTTCTCGAGTCGGTTTTCGCGGTGAAAGGAGACCGCGCCGCGGCTGGAATTTAATGCGCGAGCGCAGTCTTGGCCCGGGGAAAAAGAGACCCCAGGTTGCGAGTCCCATAATTCAATTAAACCCGCTGCGTCGGTATTTAATGGGCCACGACGCAGTAACTTCGTTTTGGACTGCAGCCACGGAGCCATCGGCTGGCTCTCGCCTGTCCGATGTAAAAGCGCTGCGCAACGCCCATATTTTTTTCTGCCCTCTCCCTCTCTTTCTCTCCTTTTTTTTTCTTTCTTTTTCTTCCTCCCCCCCCCCTCCGTTCATTTTCTTTGTACTTTTGTTTCGCTCTTTCTGATCGGTCGATAGTGACGCAGAGAGACAGAGAGAGAAAGAGAAGGAAAAGAACAAAACGGGCAGTAGCAAGCAAATCGAAAAAAAAGAAAGACACGTTCCACGGCTCGATCGTGTTCCGAGGAATAAATTGGAATACGGTTGCTACGAGATACACAGCCCGGGTTTCAAACTATTGTTGCGCTCGATCCTACTTCCGACCAACGAACGGAATTCCCGCCTACGAAAACACGAAACCTCCACCCCGATAAAGAAATACAATTCGTTCGGCTCGATTTCGACCGATGGATACCGGCAGCCAATCCCCCACCGCCGTCGACCTGTTGCGAATTTTAGTCGAGTTAGTTTCGTTTCTTTCCCGGCGAGTAGCAGAACGTTGCGTATCGGGAGAAATCGAGCGACGCGCATCTGACGAAGAGAAGCCTCTGGAGACTCTGCACCCAGGGGAGATTACGTTTAGTCGCATGCTTCGGCTGCTGTTGGCACCTAAAGGCGTTTTTGAAATTTGCTTTCGAGGCATTTTTGACGCCTGCAGACCACGTACATGTATCTATGAAAAGCTACTTTACAAAAAGAAATGTGCAATCTTTGCTAAATTTGCTGACTAAAGAACATAAATTCCATCTTTCGCACGATAAAACATACAGTGTGGAAAAGTTTGTCCGTGACTTCTACACCTTCGATTTGATGGAAGTACGTGTAAAGAATCTACCGCAAACCTTGACCTTGACCATGAATTTCAAAAATGGCAAAAAAGTTTCAAATCTTACGGACAGGTGCGTCCTAACAGCGACTTTATAGTTGGACGCCTATGGATGTCTATATTACGTAATGTTTATATTTCGAACAATGTTAACGGTTAGTATTATCAGTTGATTATTTAGACTCACACTGATGCTACAACTATGATAAATCAAATGTCATTAATCAACCTAATTACGAAAATTACGTAAAATAGATATCTACGCGTTCAAAACTATAAAGTCGCTGTTAGCACGCACGCGTCCACAGTGTTAAATGACTGAGAAACTTTTTTGCCATTTTTCAAAAGAAACTATTAGATTGCGACGTGTGGTTCCTTGGAAAAGTTTCGTTATGAAGCAAGTGAAAAATGAAATGAAATTTCTTTGTTACAATTGAAATTAAAAATTCATCCCTGCTCACTTCTCATTGCTCGAATCGAATTGAAGGCGTCTATAGGTGCCCGGCAAACATTATCAACAACAATAAGTAAATTCTAATTCAACAATCGTATCTTCGTATATCATTTAAACGTGATTATTTTACAATTATTTCATTTAATACCCCTGAAATGAAAAGGCGTGGTAATAAATTAATCACAAAATGATTCAAATGCGTAGTGTAACATAGTAGAAGAAGAAAGACCTATTACGAATGCAAGAAATGTAACGTAGGATTATATATTGACCCATATTTCGAATTGTGCCATACTTTGCTGGATCGAACAGGGTGGAAACAGTCGTCGCGCGTGAAATTTCAAAGTCGGGAAGAAATGAACTTAAATTGATCCGTGGCACGACGCGGAAACGCTTGAACGAGAAAGTTGCCAACGCAGGGGGAGAAAGGAGAGAGAGAGAAAGAGAGAGAAAGAGAGAGAGAGAGAGAGAGAGGTTAATATGCAAACGACAGGTTCGACAGCCGCGGATGGTTTAATGCGGCGGATGCCCGTCAAAAGGCCAGGAGGAATTTAAATAAACGTTTACGCCGACACGCCGATTGATTTCTCGGTTCCTCGTTTAAAATTCAAATTTTCCATTAATGAACATCTCGCGAGAGGACGGGCCTCCTGTCTCCTCGTTCCGGCGAAATGAACGGTAGCCGGGGAAACTACACTTTGTCGTGATTGCCGATGAAAAACAGGAGTAAATGTGTTATGTACACATTCGCGAAATTCGTTTAAATAACAATTGAAATTAAAAGATCAAAGACTGACGATGATAACGCTTCTCTAGTGCCTCTCTGAAATGGAAAAGTTTCAGACTTTTTTCGCTTTTTCTTTTGGATAAATGCGAACTTTGATGGGTGAATATTCTATCAATTTTCGACAAAGTCTCCCATCAGCATAGCAAATATCGTTCTCATTGTGTTTTCTATCTTCTTACGTTCCAACGTTTTTTTGATAAAGTGTTCAGTGTATCTGCATAAAAATTTCTTCTCATTCAAAGTAGTTCTGTAGACTATCGTGTATATAAAGTTTGGCCGAAAGAGGATGTAACCGCCCTGTAACTGTAGAGATGGGACGTGAGATTGTTCTGCTTTATAAACCGCTTACGAATATCGAGTTTAATTGAGTACGGTTAATTTATGGGCGTACGGAGAGCGTACTGTTGCTGGAAGCTGTCGGCTCCTGTCCAGCAGCAACTTTGCAATGCCAATAAATTTCCATTATTGCGCGGGATTAAAGGTAATCGGATGAAAAAGTTAAATATTGTCGTACCGCGCTACCGGTCGTTGATATTCTTCCCGCCGCTTTATTTCTGCGCTCGACCTGCCGATTTACAACTTTCCTCTTTACGTCGGCAGAATGCCGAGCAGTACGAGGTTTTCGAAAGTTTTACACAAATTTCAGGATATCTATCTTTATCGATCGATTAATATTGTTGGGTAATATGGTGCATTTGTATGTCGCCATCCTTCGTTTGTTTGGGCTGGCTGCTTGCGTTGTGAACGCATGTAAAAGAGTCTTCAGTTATCAGAGAGAACGTGTGTAAGCATTTAGTAAGAGAATCATGATAAAGAACTTATATAATAATGAAAACAGAGTCAAGTAATCTCTTCGAATGTCCCGCGTAAATTAATCAAAAGAAAAAAGAAATCAATATAAATGTACTGACCTTCGTTGTCGATGGAGAAGATCCCAATACCGTCGCCACCTCTGATCGTGTATCCAATTCTGGAATCGCCCCCTAGCGGATCCGCGTCTCTGGCGCGCACAGTGGTCACTAGAGTGCCAACGGGTTGATTCTCAAACACACTCGCGGACACGACGAAATCGTCGAACAACGGCGCGTGCAGATTCTCGTTCACGTCGACCACCTCTATGATGACCATCGTCTCGGAGGACAAGGACGGCTCGCCCCTGTCCCTGGCGACGATCGTCAACGTGTGCACCTGCCGCTCCTCAAAGTCCAAGCTCTGGGTGGTTCTGATCGTGCCGGACACTTTGTCCACCTTGAAGTAACCCTCGCTCTCCATCGCATCGGACATGAAGTACTCGATGTCGCCGCCGGACGCCTCGTCCGGATCGGTCGCGTCCACCACCGCCACCACCGTCCATATCGGCACGTCCTCACGAATCTTCACCGTGTACGTGGACAGGGCGAAGCTCGGCGCGTTGTCGTTCACGTCGTCCACCGTCACCCGGACCAAAGCGTCCGAGTATAACGGCGGCGAGTCAGTCCCCTTGCCACCGTGATCCTGCGCTCGTATTCTCAGCTCGTAGATCTCCTGCCGTTCCCTGTCCAATCTGCCGAAAACGGTCAGCACGCCCGTCACCGGGTCCACCCGGAAATCGTTCGTCTCGGTCACCAGGGAGTAAGTGACGCGCGCGTTCTCACCGAGGTCCGCGTCGGTCGCGTTCGCTCGCCACACGTTCGTCCCATTCAGCGCTGTCTCCGAGATCCGAAAGCTCGCCAGGGACTTCTCGAATCGCGGCGCGTTGTCGTTCACGTCGAGTATCGTCACCGGCAGCATCTTCGACGCGGACTTCTGCGGCTTGCCCAAGTCGTACACGCTCACGTTGAGAAAGTACTCGTTCTCGCGCTCCCTGTCCAGATAGCCTATGACGTTCAAGTCACCGGTGTCCGGGTCGATGCCGAACACCGAATCGCGATCGCCGCTCGATATGCAAAATACCAGCTTGCCGTTATAGTCCAGATCTCTGTCTCTGGCGCGTATCCTAACCAGGGTCGTTCCAATCTTCGCAGACTCGTTGACTTTGATCTCGCTGGGAAAGTCGACGAATTCCGGCGCGTGGATGTTCTCACCGTACCTGCTCGGCGTTAGCGCGTACTCGTCGTCCTTGGAGGGCATGTTGTTCCTCTCGGCGGCAGCGATCGCTTCGGTTAGCCTACGAGCGACACCGGTGTCCCGACACTCGAACGCGCTGCCCTTATCCGACACGATTGGCGCTTGCAAGCCACGGTTTCGCTTTGCGTTCACCAGGTGCATGTGCACAGGATTCACGTCGGCGAAGTGCGAGCCATCGGTGGCCGTGACATTGATCACGCGCTCGGTCACCTTCACGTCGGCGAGGTCGCACGCGACGGAGAGCACACCACTAGCCGAGTCCAGGGCGAAGCAACCGTCCTCGTTGCCGGAGACGATGCGATAACTGATAATGTTGCCGGCGTCGAAATCGATGGCGGAGACGGTGATGATCTCGGAGCCGATTTGCACATAACGGGACACGTGGCCGGTGCAATCGATCCGCTCGAACTGCGGCCTGTTGTCGTTCACATCGCGCAGCCTCACGTGCAGCTGCATCTCCGCCTGTCGCCGGTATGGCAGGCCCCAGTCGCTCACACGCACGTGCAACAAGTACTCCCTCTTCATGGTCTCGTAGTCGAGCACCTGCTTCGTCTTCACGATACCGGAGAAATGGTCGATCTCGAACGGCACCTTCTGGATATTGTCGATGCTGTACGAGATGTAGGCGTTCTCGCCGGAGTCGCGGTCCTTCGCGGTGATCTTCACGACCGACGTGCCGGCCGGCTCGTTCTCGTCAATCCACACCTCCATCTCCGACTGCTCGAACGTCGGGTCGTTGTCGTTCGTGTCGACCACGTTGATCTTCACCTTCGCCGATGACTGCTTCCTCGTTCCGGCGTTCCCCTGATCCACCGCTGACACCGTCAGCGTGTAGAACGCCTTCTTCTCCGCGTCCAGGTTCACCGCAGTGTACAGCATCCCCGTCTCCGCGTTCACGTAAAACTCGCCGCCCTCGTTGCCACCCACGATCTCCAGGAATACCAACGCGTTCCTCCCTTCGTCCGCATCCGTCACTTTCAGCCGGATCACCGGCGTATTGATCGGCGCTGTCTCTGGCACCTTCACCTCGTAGATCTCGCGGCTGAACACCGGCGCGTTATCGTTTAGGTCCGCCAGGTGGACTGGCACAAATTTGTAGCTGTAACGCTGCGGCACGCCCCGGTCCATCGCGCGCAACGTCAGATTGTAACCCTGAACCGCGGTCTCTCGGTCCAGCAAGTGCAACACCTCGATATTGTACTCGCCCGAGTGCGGCCCACCGGCTGGCCGCACTCTAAAATGGCCAGCCGGGTCGCCACCCACGATATCCAGACTCGCGATCTGACCGTGAACGCCTTCGTCGTTGTCGATCACACGAACGATCGCGTATATGTCCGCGTTCGAGTGTTCCACGATGTCCGGCAGATGGTGAACGTAGATTTCCGGCGAGTGCAGGTTCACCTGGCGAACTCTGATGGTCACTTTGGCCGTGCTGGCTCGGCTGCTGCCTCCTCCGCTGCGAAACAGGGCCCCACGGTCCTTTGCCAGTACCACCAACTCGTGGACCGCTCGTTCCGAGTATCTGGGTGAAATTACGCGCAGCGATTTTTAGGAAACGAGCTTTCGAATGGTTGAGAATCTCGGTAAGAGCTTAGAAATTCAGGCAATCTAGGCGAGTTAGAGATCAAAAGTCAGAGGAATGGAATTTGTTACCGTGGTTGATGGTGAATTTTGAATTATATATAGTGTGGTCTATTTAACGCTAAACGTACCGGCGCTGTATATAACAGGGTGTTAGCAGAAGGGTAGTACCATCGAGCAGGTGCGAAAATAAACGAATAAAACGTTTATTATTAGTTACATTACATTAAATGAACTGTTAAAAGTGTCGACCTTGCTGATGTGTATAGAAACTCGCTCTTCTTATCAGTGAATCATGGACTGATGCCACATTATTTCGTCGCTTTACTTGAGCGAACGCATTTATTATTCTTTCCTTTAGCTGCGAAAGATTCTCACTAGTTTCAGCATACACTATTTTTTTAACAAGCTCCTAACGCTTTCACCATGTCAACGTATTCACGACTGCTGTAGCGAGACATCGTTACAAAACGACTGATACAAACAGTATACTAACAATAAGAGCAGCCGGTAGTCGTATGACCAAAAACAGAATATAAACATTGCAGAAGACAACGAATGAGAAGGTGTAAACGAAAATCATGCTACATATAGGCATGTACATATACATGATCATGCTACATATGGGCATGTAACAACATTCAAACTTGATTTTCTCGTAAACAAAGCTTCAAACCAAAAAATGTTATTCCTTTGTTTCGACTTATTTCACACCATCACTTGCCCGATGGTAACACCCTGTATATAGCTATTCCTACTGTAATTGGTCAAGTCTTTTTAGAAAAGAGATCCAGAAGACAGTGCATAAAATAATTATAAATAAAATAAAATAAGGAGAAAGATTAGATTTCTTTCATTTTTTTTAAACAAAAGTTGATTGAACGAAAGAATACAGAATTGTCAAATCAAATTTTTAAACCGTTTGGCCTGGTGTTAAATCTTTTCGAATTGTGACAATGCAAAAAATATTGTTTGCCTAACATGCATGAGGATTGAAACGCCAATAACTGATAGGAATTTTTTTTTTTCATACAACTATATGTATATTTTTTTATTGTATATTTTTATCGTACAACAGACATATAAAAAAAATGATCTTGAAAATCTAAGTTTTACCAAATAAATTTATTTCTATTGTGATCGCAGAGCTTGGCCAAGCTCTTGCATGAAAAAAACATCAATGATCTTGAAAAAGAATATTCAGTTATTGGACTTTCGATAGCATTCATGTTAAGCAAAGAATATTTTCTGCATCGTTACGATTCGGAAAGATAATAGTTTTAAAGATAGATTTCTCTTAAATGTAAATCACGCTGTATATATATATATATATATATAAAATTACACCACGAAAGTTTCATTGTAAATGTAACGTAACAAAACGGATTTATTTTCGATCGAACCTTTGATATCAAACAAACATCGATATTTGAAAAGTTTTGTCAAACGGTGCACGATGGCACCGAGTAATTTATAAGTGTAGCAATACCCAACGTCGCAACGAACAGAAAAGGAAAAAAGAAGTCCGCTACAAGTTTTATACACGAGTCAATTTTTCAGCTTCAAACATGACACTCTCGTAAACTTCGATCGCTCATTTGAGAGATACTTTGCATACTTCCCGAGCCAACATTCGCCCGTGGAAGCTAATGGACAGCCGCAAAAAGTTCGAGTATCGATCAAAATCTCGAAAAGAATTAACAAAAAACGACTAGGTGGTATTTTCAAACTACTCTCATCCCACGTTGAATCCGAAAGAAAAAAGTAAGAGGAGGGGAGAGGGGAGAAAGAAAAAGGACGAAAGCCTGACAAAGCGGCCGTGCGAGATCCGCCTAAAGCCCGCTCGTAAACGAGCGTTTCGAGGCGTGGATCCGCGAGCTCGTCAAACGAAACAGAAGAGAATTCTCTTACAATAATCGGGGACCTACCTGAGCGGCCTGGTGAGCGTTATTACCCCACTGACCGGGTGAACGGCGAACTGATCGGTCTCCTCGGCGAAGCTGTAATAAATCTCGCCGTTCCTGCCGAGATCGGCGTCCTCGGCTATTACCCTGAGTATGCTACGGTGCAGAGGCGTGTCCTCGGTGATGGTCGCCTCGTACTCGGTCGGATAGAACAGCGGGTTGAGGTCGTTGGTGTCCAGGATGGTCACCACGACCGTGGTGTCTGCCTCCATGATGGCCACGCGGTTCTTGCCGTCGCCTCTGTTCAACGTGGCGCGCACCTCCAACACGTAACGGTCCTTTCGCTCGCGGTTCAACACGTCCACGTTACCGGTTCGAGTCCGTATCAATAGGAAGCAAAAGTCACCGACCGTTCGCTCCTCCGCCTTGAAGAACTTGTCGCGGTCGCCGCTCATTATGCGGAAACGAATGTCGAGATTCGAGTCCGGCGACGCGAGCTTTATGCCCATTCTCACCTCGGGCACCACGTACGTCTTGCCGATCGAGTTCTCCGGGATCGAGACATTGTACAACGGCAGAGTGAAGCGGAACTCGTGGCCGGGAGGGAACGGAAAATCTTGGGTGAAGGAGGCGGACGTAGACGTCGGCAGCGTCGGTGAAAACGACCTGGTGATCGAGCTACTGACGAGGCTGTTGCTATTGCTGTTGGTACTGCTACTGCTACTGCTGCTGCTGCTGCTGCTGCTGCTGGCTGACGATGAGAACGTGGTCGACGCGAAAGTGTCGGAAGACGGGGAACCCGCTGTGGCCGCGAACAGCCACAGCCACAACCATGGCCAGGCGAGCAGCACGCGCTGCTTCATCCTCCTCATCGTCGTGTCGCTAGCTCATCGTCGACGGTTTTTCCCAGTGAAATCCGTCGTTTCCCCGCTTGGACGAGGGAACCGTGGCTTCGTGACCTGAGTTATCCGTCCTTGTTAAACCGGCCGCGCCTGCGAACAGAGAATACGCGATGATGTTAGCGGTGTGAATCCGGGACACGTCCTGGACGGTCGTGCTCCGTCGCCTTTAGGTTTTAAGGGACCCGAGCCTTTAAAGGACTCGACTCGACTCGACTTGTGAGAAAAGCTCAGGATGAAGCGTCAGTCGCTCTGCTAAATCCGGGTTATCCTTGACGACAGCCACTGGCTTCCGCTCGATCGAGCGTGATGAGTAGATGGTTTACCCGAGAAGGGGTTAAGGAAACGGCTATTGACAACGAACACAGTAGGACTATATATCGTCAGGGATGGAGTTCGAGGGGGTCTGGATCGATGCACGCGTTACGAAACACACCGAACCCAAGGTTTTCACCCTTCTCTACTCCTACCTTCGTCGGCCATGCAAAATCAAAGCCGGATCGTTCAATCAACGATCCGACAAGTACGAGAGGTTCTGTTAAACTAAATAGAAGCGGTACGATCGGTTACCCCCTCGTAAATATGACGGAGTCGATCATTGCACTGACCGCCCCGAGGGTACAGCGGACAAGCTTCGTTCGTTTCACGGGAACGCAATTCGTAGCCAAACATCGCAGACGATGAATTCCATTGGAAATTCTAATTATAGTCTCGGTTCTAGGATTAATACGAGTTCGACACGCGAGTTTCGATTAATTCTCGGTTGAGAGCAGGATACAGCCGTGGCAGACCTGTCGCGTCGCCTGATGTATTTATCGAGCTCTTATTTCACCGGCTGACAATTATTTTTTTTTTTTTTTTTTTGAGGGGGGAGGGAGGGGGAAATTTACGAATTCAATGGTCGGGGGATAATCGAAATCGGAAACACGCGTATATCCGCGAACGGGAATCGTCAAACGTGCGGAAAATAACGCGCTTCGATTCCGAACAATATCCGCGGTTATTAAACGCAATGGAAAGTAAATTTGACGTGCCACCGGCTCGCCATTGCGTTCGATTATGCACAAACGATCTATCATTGACTTATCGCGCGTATCCCATGAAATAAAGATTCATTGATCATCTCTCTATACGGCTTTGCTTGTAACGTTAATTGCATCGATACGATGTATTTTTAAACAAAGAAGTTTTCACATCGATTTTTTAACGCTGTCAAAAGTATGATCGAGTGGTGGAAGAAATATTCTAGACAGCCCCGTTCCTGCATGTTTCGTTTCAGAGCGTTTCAAACAACGGATATGTAATAACTACACTGTCTCTTGCAGCAATCATCTTTCCACGGACGTCAATTTAAATGTCATTCAATTTGCGCTTTACTCGTAATTTTTTTTCTTTTCTTCTCTCGCTTTGACAATTGATCGGCACTTGAATAGTTTCGCCGGGATAATTCAATCGTCAGACCAGACACAGGATGCCACTTAATTATTAACGCTGTCGAAGTGTGTGCATCGTTTTTAAAAATACCAGTCGAGATTTATGATCAAAAAACTTGCTATTTTTGTACAGCAGCTCTGCAAGCTCTGAATTCGAAATTAATCGATTAAAATTGTACGAGATGTGGTTTAATTATTAACCTCTCGGTTTTTAATGGTACAGGTCAAGATTTAAAGTTTCTCTTCGTCCAGTCTATAAATTCTCAACTTGAAATCAATCGATTAAATTTGTACAGGATGTGTCTTAATTATTGTCGCTATGGAAACCCCTTCTTTTTAACAATACAGAAATAAAGATTTACAATTTAGTAATCAAAATTAATTACTCTTGTTCGTCAAATCTACAAATTTCCAATTTAGAATTAACCGATTAAATTTGTACAGGATGTGTCTTAATTATTGTCGCTATAGAAACCCCTTCTTTTTAAAAATACAGAAATAAAGATTTACAATTTAGTAATCAAAATTTATTAATCTTGTTCGTCAAATCTACAAATTTCCAATTTAGAATTAACCGATTAAATTTGTACAAGATGTGATCTAGTTATTAACACTCCTAATTTAATTCTTAACTCAGAACAAAATTTATAATTTTGTAATCGAAATTTACCATTTTTTGTTCATTCAGTGTACAAAATCCCAATTTTATCGCTCAGACTTGTACAAGATGTGATCTAATTATCAACACCTCTGATTTAATTATTAACCTGTCGTCTTTAAAAATACAGGTCGCAAAATTCACGATCGAAATTTCTGCGATTGAAATTTACTGTTTTTTCCTTTCCGTCCTACAAACTCCCAATTTGAAATTAATCGATTAAACTCGCACGCTCTTTTCGAGGCAGCGAGTTCACCGCGACGTATCGTGCCATTACACAAACGTTTGTACAGGGAATGTACCGAACGGTGCGGTTCGCCCGGGACGTAGCCAGGCCGGTGAATATTTCGGCCGTGACAGTTTTAGTAACCGGCGTCTGATAACAACGCAAATCGTCGGACCCGATAACAGGCATCGCGATTTCGCCTATCTTCGAACGTTCCTCGTACTCCCCAATCTGCAGTTCCTCCCAGGCACGCACAGGCAGCCGTCCACCGATCCCAACCGATCGATAGATTCGACGACGATGCAGCATCGACGCGATATCGATACACGTCGACTGGGCGAAAAAGTAGCGAAACGCTGCGTTCCGTTTCGAATGTAAACGAACGAAATAGACTCGCGTGTCGCTGACTACTTCATTCGTATCGACCGACGTACAAATTTTTTTTATTTCTCCGACGCGTTGACACGCCGAAAGTTTCGCCCCGGTACGATTTTATCAAACGGAGCACGTTCGATTCCAGCTCGCGAACTTGCAACTCTTGAGTTCCCAAAGCTCTCTTCAGCTTTGATATTCAAATTCTCGATTTTCCCGTGCAGAGCGAGAAACGCTGGGATTCTTTCAATGATCTCTCTGTCTCTCTCTCTCTCTCGCGTTCCCGCGCAATTTCCTCTTCTCCCATTTCCTACGGAGGCACTCGATAAAAACCTTCAACCCGCGGAGAATCCTTCGTTCTCTCTGGCTCTTTTCTGCTCCTCGAATTAGCACGAGCGTTTATTTCCACATAACGGCAAAAGAGCGACCGGTTAATACGCGATCGTTGGCACAGTCGTGTAACAAGCTTCTGAGCTTCAAAGAGTGCAGCATTAACTGCTCAAAGACGCTCGGAAGCGCTGCGAAGTCCGCCGCTTTCGCCTTGTTTCTTTTGCCAGAACCTTTCCAACAGGCTCTGACTAACGTTTCCCTTCGATGGGTAAAAATCGTGGCTGCTAACGGTGCGTTTATCCCCGGTACGGGGCAAAAGCGTTCGAGACAAACCGGCTAATTATCGTGGAGCGTTTCCACACCGCTCGCTGGGTTTCTTACGCGGTGTAAAATCGACGAGATTATCGGTACAGTTACTATAATAAACAACGTCGTGTCGCGCCGCGCGCCGCCACTCTTAAGCCGCGTATCCACTTGCAGTTACAATCGGTGCGACGCATTTTAACCTCTTACGTATCGAAATTTAATTTTCTCGCCCATCTCTTCTTCTTTGCTAAGAGATCAATTTTCGCGGCAAATTAGAACACTATCAATTTACGCGAATTGTAGACATCGATCCAAACGTTCAATGAGAGTTAAAGAAACGTTGCAGCTGATATCAACAAATTTATGAAAACTTAACGAAAGATAAGGTTTTTACAGCGAAACACCCGAAAACATTAATTAACATTAACAATGAAAATGAAATTGAACTTGCAAATATTTCAAGCGACGAAGATGACGAGTTTATGCCAATTGAAAAGATTGATTGTTTCGAATTACAGTATAGCGACACTGAATGAAATTTACTTTTATTTTCTGTCATTTTTTTTTCTTTTGCTAATAAATATGTGTTTCTACAACTTAGCTTATCCTTCCAATATTTTGTCGCGCCACGCGCCGCCATTCTTAAGCCGCGTATCCACTTGCAGTTACAATCGGTGCGACGAATTTTAACCTCTTACGTATCGAAATTTAATTTTCTCGCCCATCTCTTCTTCTTTGCTAAGAGATCAATTTTCGCGTTAAATTATAACACTATCAATTTACGCAAATTGTAGACATCGATCCAAACGTTCCATGAGAGTTAACGAAACGTTGCAGTTGATATCAACAAATTTATGAAAATTTAACGAAAGATAAGATTTTTACAGCGAAACACCCGAAAACATTAATTAACATTAACAATGAAAATGAAATTGAACTTGCAAATATTTCAAGCGACGAAGATAACGAGTTTATGCCAATTGAAAAGATTGATTGTTTCGAATTACAGTATAGCGACACTGAATGAAATTTACTTCTATTTTCTGTCATTTTTTTTTTCTTTTGTTAATAAATATGTGTTTCTACAACTTAGCTTATCCTTCCAATATTTTGTCGCGCCTCGCGCCGCCATTCTTAAGCCGCGTATCCACTTGCAGTTACAATCGGTGCGACGAATTTTAACCTCTTACGTATCGAAATTTAATTTTCTCGCCCATCTCTTCTTCTTTGCTAAGAGATCAATTTTCGCGTTAAATTATAACACTATCAATTTACGCAAATTGTAGACATCGATCCAAACGTTCCATGAGAGTTAACGAAACGTTGCAGTTGATATCAACAAATTTATGAAAACTTAACGAAAGATAAGATTTTTACAGCGAAACACCCGAAAATATTAATTAACATTAACAATGAAAATGAAATTGAACTTGCAAATATTTCAAGCGACGAAGATAACGAGTTTATGCCAATTGANTTTTGTTAATTTATGTGAAATAAATATGTATTTCTACAATTTAGCTTATCCTTCCAATATTTTCTCTTCTTCTACTGACATCTTTTCATTCGCGTGAAAACGAATCCACGTGAAACGGACACTCGGTGCATCTAGCTGTGTCGTTGCGCGCATAATTTCTCACGTTAGAGGCGAAGTGTTTTATCGTCGATTATCCCAGCGGAAGAAAATAAATTTTCCCTCATAAAGGATCCCGGAACGTCGCTGCGATTACCGCGGAATGCCGGTGAATAAAGATCAAGCCAGTTTCATAGTTGAAAGTCATACTTTTAAGATTGTTAGACACAAGTTCGAGATAAGTTTGCGCGAGTTTATACGTTCGCGTGTTCGCGGTGGTAATTCGTGCCTACCCTCTCTACTTCAGAAGAGAGCGGCTGTTCGAATTGCTTGTTCGGCCAGTGGATACGCGACTTCAGGCCGCGTGAACTCCTGCAGAGAAAGAGAGAGAGAGAAAGAGAGAATTCACTTTGCTCAGAAGGAAACGAACTCGTCCTCACACAGCAAACCGCGGCCACAGATCCGAGTTGTTTTAGATAAAAATCACCGAAACGGCGGCGTGTATTTTTAGGCTAGGTCTGGCAATTTCCACGTTGCGAGGCGGGAGAGCGAGCGCGCCAGGTTGGCGCCACTGTGCCATTCGCGTTTCATTCGCCGACGGCCAACCAACCTTGAACCAACATCCCGAGACAACCTTGCTCGCTCGTTTTCCACACCTGCTCGCGAGAACGAGCCTGCTAGGCGAGAAACAGACGACGTTGTTTCGTCGTCGTTCATTTCAATTCGTCAAAGGGGCGTCGTACGTGTCGGCGATACAAAATGTTCGCCAAACGACGTGTTAACTCGCCAGCAGGATCGATCCTTACGACGGAAGGCGTAATTCACTCGAATAGTTGCAACGCATCCATGGTATTTGTCACGAGGTTCGTTCAAGTGTCGCTCAGCGCTGGCAAGTTGTTTGTTTCTTATTTCTAACGAAAATCGGTGAATTATAGATATCTGTTGCGATTAAACTTTGTTTCGAGTTCAAACGAAGTCGCGAATATCACGATTCTAATTTTGGATCTGTAGATTCCTAGATCTACTCCCCGAAAATTAGAAAGATATCTAAGTTCTCAAAAATTGTCATCTCTCAAGCAGCGTAACACTTTCGAAATCTCATGTTAACACACTTCGATAATTTCTTACATATTGATTTAAAATTTTCACTGTAGAAAACTTGTTATTACTGAAAAGCTACTCGACATATTGGTTTGAAATTCTTTGCAATTAATAATTAATGTAATTGCATCTTGACACACTGCTAAATTAATTGTTAATTATTAGCATTTATTGCAATTTACTATTTTTAACATTTTCATACAAAAGAAATTCTATGTTATTACATTATATACAATTATATATATTGTTATATTTAGCATTTAACCAAAATGTGGTAAGCATAATGATGAAAGCAATCACCCTTAAAAAAAAGAAACACCTGACAGAATATACAAATAAATGACGTTTCGCTTCATTTTCCTTTTTCCTGCGCAACGCAGAAAGCACTTCTAAGTGACAATACGGCGGAAGACTTGTACTTTTACGTGACCGGCGCGAAATGAGTTGAAATTAAATGCCGCGTTCGTCGAGCTCCGGGGGCAAAGCCGATCGACGTCGCCCTCCTGAACGGTCTTCATTTTGCACCGGTAGAACGCCCTCGGAGAAGTTCATCCACCCTCCTCCTGTGATTTATCCCGAACCATTTATCTATCAGGAGGAACGATGTCGGACGTTCCCTTCGCGTGTGTCGGTGTGTTCCAATTCGTAGCGTGGCGGCGTCGGTGGTGTGAGAAGGCGCGATAAGAGTACCGATGAGACAATGCTTTTATCCAAGGCGACGAAAACGAGACCGGTCCCGTAGAATGTCAGCTGGCAAAATAAATTTTCGCGTCACGTCGCCGAAAAGGAACGAAGACGTGCAACCGGTCCCGATACATCAAAAGAGGTTGGGGTAAGCTAAGTCTGCCGGGTAGGACGAATTCATGTTTCAAACTGAATACCTAACGCCACGATACGACCGGCGCACTGACGTTCTTCTATTCGACGAGTTTATATATACTTCTAACGATGAAACGCCCGCGATTCTTTCGATCGAAATTAGATAATATTAGATAAATAAAAGTGTAAACGAGCGATATAAATTTCGATTTATTTTGTTTTTAATATTTTGTTGTTTTATATTATTATTAATATTTTGTGTACAGAGTGTATGAAGTGCAACCCTCAGATATCTTTAATTTAATTGTAACTCTCAAATATAATTCTGAGGGGAAAAAATATTTGATAATTTGAATGGATGGTATTAAATGACCATTATATCTCGCAGAGTTTGTTTTTTTTCAAAGATTGTCACACAGTGCAGACTTTGCGACGCTGTACGATTCGAAAATTAGATAAAAGTGTATCAAATAATATATATCGATGATCATTATTATTTTATTTTTAATATTTTGTTTTATATTGTTATTAATATTACAGCTTGTTCAAGTGTGACTATCAAATATCTTTTTTAATTACAAGCACGCAAAGGTATTTTATACATAATTTGAAAGAATGGCATTAAGTGGCCAATATCTTGCAGAGTTTGTTTTTTTTTTTTTCAAATGTTACCTTTTTTCAGAGTTTTCAAGATAATCGACTTTTTTTTTTAGAAACAACTACGTATATCTTTTGCATTGCATCGCGTAGCTGATGAAAAAGCTCATGATATTCATTACACTATGATGTGCTCTTCAAATGACGTTTAATCCCGAAAATGAAAGTTGTGCTTAAAATTCATACTTGAGAAGAGCGCAGGCTTTGCGAGTATTTATGAATCCAAAATAGTATTTAAAAAAATACTCTAATTGTTTGAAAAAAAAATATCGACGATCTTGAAAAAAAAAAAAAAACACAACAGGTTGGAGGACATTGGCCATTTTAATTACGTATTATAAAGTATTTTTTTCTTCGCAATGAAAAACGATATTATACACTTAAATGAGACACCCTCTACATGTAATATAACTTCACTCAAAAAAGAAAGAAGAACGACGAAATGGGACAATTCGTTTGAAATCAACATTAAGAAGAAGAGCAACGAGAAAAGGAATGGCGTGGTTTCCCGATCGCGATCGGGGAATCGGCCGAGGTGAGACGAATGAAAACGATGTTAGCCTGGACCGCCGTCGGTATTTTAGGCGGACAATACGCGTTCATTAACGGAACGACCGGCGAAGGAATTAGACGGAGCGTGGAATTAATTTCCTCGAACGACGTCCAAGCTCGCGACCAACTATTTCTCTGTGCAAGCATGAAAAATAAAAAAGAAAAAAAGAGAGAGAGAGAGAGAGAGAAAAAAAAGATGGACAACGGTCGATGTTTCGCGAGAGCCAAACGCGTATGACTCGGGATAAATCCGATTAACAGGTGAACGCCTGTATATCTAGTTGTCGATGCGAACGCTGGTAACGCTGTCAGATTAGCACGACAACGCTTTCAGTGATACCCGAGGCATGATATACCGGGGACAGTGGAAGCTCTCGTTCCAATATGTCCTCTATCGGCTGTCTTAATTCGTTGTTTGCTTTTTCGATGTCGTCTTCATTGGCGATTTTCTGACGCTTTAAAAGGTACACTCGAACCGATAAGGGGTATTACGGGATGCAAGGGATGCTTGTATGTATTTTGATAGCAGTTGGCCTGAACAACGAACAACCTACAGTCGGGTTTCCAATTTCGAGACAAATAGATTAAAATATCCTGGTCTCTTTGTAATTTAATATAATACTCAACGCGCACAGAATTTTCAACAAAACGGGAGGATCGTTTCTGATATCTGTTTGTGAACGTAACCAATGGTTCTGCACTCCAAATTTACCCTTTTGCGGATCATATTCACCTCTTTACAAATCCAATTCGCGGATAAAATTCAAAAACCAAATGCGTGGATCAATGGAAAAATCATTTGTAGAAAATCAAAGAAATACAAATCAAATTTGTGGAGAATTAAATCAGTTTTCTACAAATCAGGTTTTTCCAAGCCATTGTAATAGAAATAAAATCCGACGAGAAATAAAATTTTTATTATTTTGTAATAAAAATTTTATAACACGCGTGGAATAATGCTTGAACAAAAAATAACATAAAATGTCACAGAATTAACATAAAATACTTATTTAACAATAAAAGTGTTATTTTATATACACATATGTACGTATGTAGACTCGTGTATATCCAAGGTCGCCTGCCACTACGCGGAATGCTTTCATACAGATAATATCCACATAATAATTATGACAATCTGTAGGAGTGATAGTTGCAGCAGAATGATTAATAACTAAAGCAGAATGATTGATCCACTAAATGTTCGTGGTTTGTACAATGTGTCGACCGAGGTATGTGTATGAAGGTATTAATTGGTCGCTTTTCCAACGTTATCTCGCATGACTGCACAAGTAATAAAATCACAAAAAACCAACAGAATGACATTACTTTACTTTCGAGTACGTTCACCCGCAAGATGAATTTGATTTGCAACAGAATTAATTTGAAGCGCGCAATCTGTGTCTCGTTCCAATACGAAAAAGAAAAAAAAAAAAAAAAAAGATAACGACAATAAATCATCAAACACGAACCAACAAAACCCACATTTACAGTTCGTCTCTCTACGATTCATCCCCTGGAATTCTAACTCGAGCCAGAGACACGTCTGCCAAACGTCGAGAATCCCGTCGTCTTCGTTAAAACGACAGTGGCGCGCAAAAAGAAGAAAAAAGTCTGGGAGATTCGAGACTCAAAAGGAGACTTCTCCGCGCATCGGCACTATCTCCTCTCCGTCAGCACGATCCGCAAACAGAGGAGACACACAGCGGTGAGAAAGCATCCATCCGAAGGTTTCTCGACTCGCAAGAGATTGTCGCGTGACTCGCGCTTATTTTTTCCGTAACCAGGGAGACCGCGAGCGAGCGAGCGAGGCGTACGCGCTCGCAGTATTTAATAATCACAGCGCGAGCCGGCGGATTTTATCAAAGCGACACCGATGCTGCTTTTATCTTGGCCTGTGGCGGCGGCGGCGGCGGCGGTCTCGCTCGCCTCGGCCGCCCGGAAAAGCCATTATTTCACCATCTGTCTGTGCCGGCGTTTGACTAACTTCCCCCAGCCAAGGATTTCCTCCCTCGCGCGTAAATGCTCTTTATGATTTTCCTCGCGCGTCACCGCGCTCGTTGCCACCGGGATCGCTGCTTTTTATATCGAATTCCACCGTCTGATTCCCGCTCCTGATTATCACGAGGCTTTTCAAGGGTGCGTCCGCAGCGACCGCGCGTCTGTTTCCTGAGAGTCGAACGTCTCAAAGAGAGTCTCTCCTCTGTTTCTGAAGCTTCTCACGGTGCTCGAGTTAAATTTATCTTTCTAATTCTTTTCTTTCATGGACGTCACGTTCTTTGGAAGCTTGTTTAGAACCTGAAGTTAATGGCCTTTTAGACTCCATCCGCGTCAAACGTTCACATATTTTGAATAATAAGAATTGTACGTCACAGGGGGTGGGGCATTAAGATTTTAGATTTCCTTTTCTATTCTAAAGGAAAATGGCGTGATCTAAAATTTCATAAAAGGAAGGTTAAATACTTATTGCGCCGAAACTGAAGTTGTTCGTAATTTGTTAATTACAGTTGATAACATTGTAATCTTAATTTATATGTATTATTAATTAATAAATATATATTAATATAATTATAATATATATAAAATATATAATTATTAATTTAATAAATATTATAATAAATTTTTCTAATATTCTGTTCTTAATGTTACGATTAGTGATGTGAAATCATTTTGCCAAGTGTGTCACAGACGGGGTATCATGATTTTAGAGATTTTTAGAGATACTTAGGTGAGGGCATGGCCAAAACAATTTTATGGCCAATATACCACCGGTATATACGAAATAATCGTCTTTAGTAAACTTTTCCGAGTCCAGACCAAATCGGCAAGCCGAGTCTTCAATGGTGACAGTCTGTCGTAACAATCTGTTGCAAGGATCCAGTTCTAGTCAGTTTCCACGCCACTCAATCGAGTCGTAGACCTTCCGTAATCGACATAATCGGCTCGATTAACGAATCTTACCATCGACTTGGTGCCGCTGGCAGGTGTTGGGTCGGCAGGGCGCGGTATTTCGGCCCCTATCGGATTGAGCTGCCTATCATTTACAGAGGGTAATGTTTCATTCATAAAGCGAACAGTATAAACTGGGGTAGGAGCCGAGAGGATGAATTTGTCGACGATCTAGACGGACGGGTGAAAAGGATGATTGATTTATTAGCTCAATATAGCCTCTGGGTGGCACGTTCGTATCGCGGATAATGATAAAGGATGGAAGGCGTAAAAATGAAGCGAAGTGAGAATAATGAAGTCTTAAAGGTAGCGATATACTGACGATGCAGCGTCTTAAATGGGTAGACCGGCGTACAAAATTATGACGATCATCTTAATCGATGATGTTGTTGAGGCAACTTTGGAGAACGAATTTAAAAAATGATCAATAATAAAGGTCTGCATTTGTCAATGCAATGGAACTTTATTTGTATGAATTTATATTTTAGCTTCTCTGTCGGCATAATTTATGATAATTTATAATTGAAGTTCGTATAACAGAAGGTTTCAAGTTTAAATAAATAAATTCCATCGGCAAGAAAATTCATTTCATTCGGGCACCGACTAAAATTTTGTTCGAATAAATGGAATTCTACTGTATGACGTCAGAGATTCAAAAATGACCATCTAAAATAAAGAATCCAAAATCAAATAATTTATCAATGAATGCAACCGTACGTATGTATGGACAAAACTGAACACGCGTATGGAATTTTGACATAAATAATATTTTATCGAATATTGGAACGTGGAATACAAAAAATGCAAAATATGTAGTGCTGCGTAGGATGTTTTTTTTTTTTTTTTTTTTTTTTTTTTTCAAAAGAAATTTACGATCGTGTTATTGCATCACTATTCTGGCAGATACGAATTATTTTCGTGGACCGCAATTGATTTAAACGAAAAATTATAGATACTGTTTGGTTTTTATTCTACGTACTATTGGTCTCGTTTTGACTGCCCCGAATGCATTTTTTCCCCTAGATATTTTATCATCACGTAGCAAATAAAAAAGTTTATTCAAAAAAAAAAAATATATATATAAAAAATTCACACATACGTAAAAAGATCGAAAAATTTTATTTATGACTGAATCCATCACGATCTTGAAGATTCAAGTTTGCCCTCAACAACGATCCTTCGGAACTTACTGTACGATTTTTTTTTTTTTTTTTTCATTTCATCGAACTTCGAACATTAAAGTTAAATGACGAAATGTTAGAATTTCTTGAATTGTTGAATCCACGAAAATAGCTCGTACCTACCAGAACAGTGGTGGTAAATTTCTTTTTTTATTTGAAAAAACAAAACATTCAACATATTTTGTTTCTTTTGTATTTCACGTGCAAATACTCGATGGAATATTATTTATATTGAAATTCCATGTTCGCGTTCAGTTTTGCTCATCACTCGTAAGTCGGATATTAACAAGATGTTTTGAACGTGTTAAAAACTCTGCTGTAAACGAGAAATTCCGAAATTTTAATCCGCTTTGAACACTGTTTTACTATCTTTCGCGACGTTTTCTGAAAAAAAAAAAAAAAAAAAAAAATAGAAAAACTATAACTACAAAATACTATACTACATAAAATAAAATTGACAAATCGATCAAGAATGNTTTTTTGAAAAAAAAAAAAAAAAAAAAAAAAATAGAAAAATGGCTTAAAAGTGACAACTTCTTGGCAGAGCGAAGTGGCTTCATTAAAGTTAAGGATACGGTTCGAGAGAAAGATTGGAGTCGCCGTTGCGGAGCGATCGCGTTGACAAACGAGCTATAAGTAGCCTAATCGAGTCTCCGGCTCCCCAGAGAGGGAGGAGCGCGTTCCGCAGGAACGACACAGAGCAAGGGGTGACAGCCCACCCGCATTCGGACGTTGCTCTTGACAAACGGCCTCTGACGATTTAATCAATCTAGAACATACGCTCCTACGTATATCCGCTCGTTTCGTATAGAAATTAGAACGTTATATTCATTGTAACATGCGACTAATCTATTCTTAGAGTAGGTTACAACAGAGACAATTTTTCTGAGGGATGAAACTTAAAATAACTCGAATCTTCGAGATCTGTTTAAACTTTAGGAATTGTTAATGGAAAAATAGTTTTACGAACAAATTCATCCAAGTTTTTATACGAGAAATTTTATTCTACTTCGAGTCGATGAAAGATCTTCCCGACATAGTACATTTTTATGAACGTGCATAAGCCATGATATATCACGGAATAAATATCACGATCGGTACCGATCGGCAACTTTAATCCGGATTTTATCTCTCTTTTTCTCCGCACTTATGACAACGAATACAAACCGACACACATTCTCGATTTAAACCTTACTGTTCAACTTCTAAGGGACATTACACTTAAATCTAGCTAACAGCTTGAGCTTCATTCTTTTATAATTGCTGATAATTATAGTGGACACAGGCATATCTGAATAGATGCTGTAATAACGACATAAGAAGAAGAAATTCCTGAGGACAAAGGCAACCATGAGTCAATTGACGCTCTTTGGATCTAATTCCCATAAACCAGACCCTTCTTACAAAAGTTGATAAAAAGAAAAATGATGAAGGAAGTTACATCTCAGAAGATTGAAAGTACTATATATCATAGTATATTTGTAGCAAACTCACAATGCACATTGATAAATTTAAACTTAAAAGACATCGCACGTTAGAAAAATATATAATTAACAAAATGCTAAATACAATCATAAACATGCAACAGAATGTCGTTTTATTCGAAGCTTCGAGTGAATACATCATTCGCTAATCAGTGAATAAATTGCCGATAAACGTACGAAAGAAGCTTCCGACAGCAAAGGGTTAAAACGTGTATCGGGTAACGGCTAGAAGAAGCGTGTTCGAGAGAAACGGCCAGACGAAAGAGGAAGAAAAGAGACGATCTTCGACTGATTGATTTTGGACGCGTTTCGATCTCTGTTTCTCGTCTATTTTTCACCAGTCGTTCACTGAAAGAGAGCGAGATCCATCAACTCGCAACGCACGGTTAAGCGATCGACAGCCATTCGCTCGTTTAAATTGCTTTTGGCTCGCCAAGCATGCCACACCCCGCCTCCCCCTTCTTCGTCGACGATTTCAACGTTCCACCCGATTATCGATCCGATCGATTAACCGGTTATGCCTTCTTTGAGGTCGGCAATTACGCGAAAGCAAGCAAGTTGCCGTCGGTTCGTTCTTTCTGTTAATCGTCGCTGAAAGAAGAAACTGCTCGAAGGACTTCGCGGACGATAACATCCGCAAGCTCTGGCCGCGTTCGTCTTCGATGGAATTTCGAATCTCTTCTCTCCTTTCGCGCGACTCGTGAAACGCCCAGCGAGAGTCACCTTGAATCTCTCGCTGTCGATAATTAGCCAGACAGTGGGCGTTCGTGATCGACCGCAGGGAGTGGAACGTTAATCGGCAGAGGTGACCGATTCCCTTGAGACTTAATTGCACGCCGGCCTGGCCACCTATAGTAGCCGTGCAACGAACGACCTCTCCGCGAAGCCATTTTTATTTAAAATATCTACGAACATTCGATTTAGCTTTCTTTATTTTTTTTTTTTTGTTTTGTTTTGTTTTGTTTTGTTTTGTTTCGTTTCGGTATCTCTCGAGATCGGTACCGAGATATTTGAGGGAAGAAAATAACGAAACGAATTTCGTTCCTTTTAGTTTTCAAGCGAATCGAACGTTACTCTCTTGAAGCTTCGTTTCGAAATTGTCTAAGAATAAGATGTTTCGATTTACTCCATTTAGAATTACTCTAGTATAATATAAGAAGTATAATACACTTCTTATATAATATAATATGTTAGACTAGGTATTAATCTAATAATACAATTTATATCTAAGATATAACATAATATAACATAGTATACTAGTATAATATAATATAATACAAACGTATAATGTAACTAGACAAGAGTCTAATATATAGTACAACGGAATATAGTCTAGTATAATGTAATATAATATACTAGAATAGTATAATATAATGCAAGTGTTTATTATAACTAGACAAGAGTCTAGTATATAATACAACAGAATATAGTAGAATATAATATAATATAATATACAAGTACATTATAATATAATGCAAGTCTAGTATATAATACAACAAATTCAATAAGCATCTCTACAATACAAGAGTCTAGTGTATAATAAACAACAGTCCAGTATAATAGACAACAGTATATAATACAACAAGTTCAATAAGCATCTCTAAACGAAAAATTAGTTTACGACTGCACTATAACGCTGGTACGACTATGCATGTTGTTCAAACAGATATAAATTAAAGAAAGCAACGAGATATACATGTAATTAAATTCCGCATACCAATAATAATGATCGTTACGGATGATCAATTTTGTTTCATTCCTATTTATTCAGCGGACTAATATGGTTTAAAACATGACTACATTAAAACCAGTGCACGTAGTATAGTGACAATAAATGGAAGCAGGAAGCGGACGATTAATGGAGATAATTTCTCATCGGACATTGCTTCATTTGAACGACGGTTTTTGTCCAGCGTGATTCGGTTCGGAATGAAACGACAGTTTTCCGAATGGCTGCCGTGGAAACAACACTATTCCAAACAAAACTAGTCTTTCACGAGAAATCATGAACGGCCTCTGCGTAATATAGTGTAAAACTTAAATCAAAGCAGCGACACCTACAAATAATATTTTATACGTTTTTCGATACGATACAGAGTTGAAACGGAGATAAAACAAATCTGGTCTTGAACGAGATTTTATCTCTTTAGGTCTTTTATCTCTTCCGCGTGTAATATTTACAGTCTGAAATAAAATGAAATGTGAAACAGTTTGTTCGCGAGGAGTGTCAAAAACTGCCAAGAAAGATAGAAGAAGATCGAACGAAATGTATTTCCTTCTTCAATAGATATAGATATACAGTGGGATGCAAAATTGAGTCAATAACAAAAATATTTGAGAAAAATATTTTTCATTGTTAAATAAAGTATAAGAACGTGAAAATAAACTTGACTATCTGATTCTTTATAGTTTTAGGAAACTGAAGCTATTTTTTAACTTTTAAAATTAGGTTTCTTCCTGGCTGAAAAAATTAAAAAACGTCAGAATCAATTTTGCACCAGAATTTTTTCATAGTCAGATTTACAAGCATTATCATACCTTAATATTTTGTCCATAAGCTCAAGACTGTTTGAAAGTGTGCCAAGACATATTAGAGCTATTATCTAAGCAATGGCTATATGATAAAGCTTGTAAATCTGACTATGAAAAAATTCTGGTGCAAAAATTGATTCTACGTTTTTTAATTTTCTCAGCCAGGAAGAAACCTAATTTTAAAAGTTAAAAAATAGCTTCAGTTTCCTAAAACTATAAAGAATCAGATAGTCAAGTTTATTTTCACGTTTTCATACTTTATTTAACAATGAAAAATATTTTTGTTATTGACTCAATTTTGCGGCCCACTGTATTTTCTCTCTTTTCCGACGCAGCGAGAAAATTCTGCGAGTTTTCTGAATTTTCGTGACAACACTCGTGATTTTGCGACGCGAGATCTCCGCGTCCGTGATCCAGCTGAAACGATTTTCATATTGTTCCCCTCAATGCGGAACGAGACTCCGAAAGCAATTCAATTTACTAAGAAAATAGACACGAAGGCTATCCCGAGAAACTGATTCAATTACTATGTTTTGAGAACTCGCTGGGAATGGCCACGACCCATCTTTCGCTGTAACGCGAGTTGTAATACGTCGATTAATTCCAGCTCGAGTATTTTCTCAAGCATAAATTAAACTATATGTGGAGTGTTCGGATTGTAATATATGGATTGTAAGCGAAAGAGTGTTCGGACATATCGTCGAATTTTCGTTTCTCGAAAACATTCTCTGCCTTGACAGAAAACTGGTGTGAATTACGTAAATGCCTATCTTTGAAACATTTGTTAGTAAAATAGTCATCGGGGAAAAAAAATCCACCGTGATAATTCCTTCGAAGGTTACTTACAATTGTTCCTAATTTTACCAATTTTCCTAATTTTACCTTGCAATTTCAGTTTTCCAAAAGTTCAGTTTTAATTTAACGATACTTGAAATCAACACTAGAACTATCAAATTTTACTAAAACGTGAGATTTCCATCGGAGACGTCAAAGTAAAAGAAACAAAAAAAATCTTTATAATGTAACGAAATATGCAAGCTTTTATTTATTATTTTACGAAGAATCATTAAAGTCTCCAAAAATACACTGTTTTATATCTATAAAGTATCTAATAAAAATACTCAAATGCTCATTTTGACCATTTTGGTAGTTCCAGAAACTAAGGTTGATCGACTTATTTCAAAATTCCTCCTGCTTAGACGTCTCATCTCCCATATTCCAGTCGAACTGGAATACATATTTCACGAATCATTCAAGTCTCCAAAATACACTGTTTTATATCTATGAAATATCTAATAAAAATACTCAAATGCTGATTTTGACTATTTTGGTAGTTCCAGACACTAGGATCTCAAAATTCCTCCTACTTTGACGTCTCATCCCCCATAATCCAGTCAAACTGTCCCACTGCAACACGTTCCACGTTCGAAACGCGTGAACCATAAATAATGAAATAAAATCCTTTTATTTTCGCAATCGTGAAGCAATCCACGGATGAACCTATCCTCTTGAATCTCGGGCCAGGAATAAGGGGACGTTCGTCAACCTTTGTTTCCCCCGGACAGACAAATCCCTGGAACGAGTCACGGGACACATGGAACACGTACGTACGGTAGATATAAATGAAGCGGACTCTCGAAGGTTGTTCGCCTTTCTCGCCGCGAACAAATTCCGGTTAAGACACCGCAAAGAGGCTTCGCTTCAGTTTAAACGACACACGGTGGCGAGACGAGGCGAGGGTGAATAGACGTGTCTGGCTTCGCGTCTACGCTCTTCGGGTCGTTCAATCGATACCTCGCAGCCTATACGTTCGTACAGTTTGTTACTTTGGCTTTCGGGTTGGCCACCGCGATGCCAAATCGGCAGAAACTGACACCCTTGACAATTATACTAACGAACCGCGTAACTCGAATGCGGTCGATTTTTCGCGAGGGCAGCGTAGGGGAAGAATATCATCTACTGGATAAGTGAGTGTTAAAAATAATTTCAAGGATACAGCCGTTTGCAACTGTCATTGTAGAGATATTTCGTTGCTTTGAGTTTTTCATGTCTTTTTTTATTTATTCTGTTGCTATATATAGGGGGTGAGAAACGTATTGGCATACCTAGGTTTTTTTTTTAGAAATATCGTTACTCTATTATTAAAATCTGTCTCTACACAAAGGTGACAGCAATTTTCAATAATAAGTCGTACAATAATAATATAAAAATTCGAGAGTGAGTATAACAGCTTAATCTCCATTTAGTATTACTAGAAAAATTACAAAAATATCCCTTTGTAAGTAACACTGGAATGTTATCGAATGATATTCTGTTCATCATACTGTTCTCTCGAATGTAGAACTACAAGGAAGGAACCTCTCAAGATTACCTTTTTTCATTCCGTGAATGTTTACATTACTTGCATTGTTATTATATGACTCTTTATTGGAAGTTGCACTTCCAATTACTTTTGTACGTAAAAAACGATTTATCGAAACACATTTTGTCAATGCGTTTTTCGCAAGAGAACCAGGTACATCTTTTTTCTGATCCATTACCATCGTGTTGTCGTTGAATTTTCAAATTTCCTACGCAAGACAAGTCGAAGAAATTGCGAGGCAAATTAATGAGAAAGCGGAGAACGGAAGAACGAAAGACGAATGATTTTAATCAAGACCGGTATCGCAGAAGGGGGGGGGGGGAAAGAGGAAATTAAGAAGTTTCTCAGAGTGACTGAGTTTGAACTTGGCAGGTTGGCAAACGTTTATGCTTGCCGAGTGAAACTATTTCATCGATCGAACGAGATTTCGCCCTCTACACACTTGGTGCAATTACACTGATCCAATATTTGAACTCCATACACACGCGCGATCATTCCGAAATACTGAAATAATACGTGAAACTCGCGATACTTTCGAAAGATCGATACGCAAATTTTCATATTGTCGCGCTCGAGGAGAATTAGTTCTTTCTCTGACGCGTGAAACCATTCCGCCAATAATCACCGCTCTTGTCCAACGCATCGTTTTCAATACTTCTATAAATTGTTATAAACTATCGTCGTAAACGACAATCGATCGCGTGTTATCTTTTTCTCTCTATTATTTTTTTTTTTTTTTTTTTTTTTTTTTTTTCTTTTTATGTATGTCGATCGTATTTTAGGCGAGTTTTGAATCCAATATCCAAAGGATGTTTCATAGACTAAACACGATATAAAATGTTCTGGTCGAGAGCGTGCACCGCATACAGGATTACTGCGAAATGCAATATCGCATTCAATAAAGCAAGTGTACCGCCAAAAAATTCCACTCGAAACTCTCGTTCGTCTCGCGTTCCTCTCTGTAAATTCGTTCTCTTTTTCCGCGTTGATCCGACTCGGACGATCGATCTGGCAATCGTGGCATGAAAATTGTTACCTTGTTCGACTCGCGTCAAAAGAGACGACGCACAATGGAGGGTTCTTTTTCTTTTTTCTTTTTTTTCTTTTCCAGGAACAACTTCCAACAGATGTGCACGCGCGGGATTATTTGTTTCTTTTGCTGAAATTGCAAACGGTTTCGAAAAACCGTTTAAAAGTCAAAGATTGCTCGCCCTTAATCGTACGGTAGGATAAAAGAACGCAAACGTTATAGTTCTAACTGTTTGCGCTCTTTTGTGTATATATATCGTAAATAGTTTCTCTTTAAATAAAATAGAAAATAATACAAGACGCAAAAAAAAAAAAATGATGCAATATATTGGTATAGATCTTTGAAGTCGTGACTGAAAAATATTATTTTTTCCTCTTTCGCACGTTAAAAATAGCGAGAAAGATTGACTTAAACTACTTAAACTCCTCGTAATTGAAATAAATTCCTTTTTGAAATAACTACCAATGTAAAACTAGGTGTTCTTTTCAGTCAATGGAGGCACGTATTTTCACGTGACAAGTGAGTCTTTTCAATTCTGAGCAATTGTTCAATCACGTCGTACAGTCCTACTCTAATTCCTTTCGCTTTCAATACAAATCTTCGATAAGCAAAAAAATGCAGTACACGCCACGGATTTAGAGTAAGAGAAAATCCTTGAAAAAAAAAAGAAAAATGAATCGAGTTGACTCGATCGAACAACAAAGGGATCGAAGCGTTCCTTCCGCGATCGAAACATTCGACTCAGCGACACGCGGCGACTTCGATCGGCTCTGAATCGCAACGAATTCGCGCGGCCAATGGGCCGGAAGTACGAAAGCTTTAATTACTTTCGCGCGCGCGAAGCGGCCGACAACAACTTGGCCGACCGGATACATTGCAATTTCCGGAACGAGATTCGGCCGCGGAGCTGGTTCTCGAGGGGAGCCGTGCGCGCGATTGGAAAGCCTCCGGCCTCGTAATTTGCACGTAAATCGACGCGTATTTCCCCGGTAACCAGCCGTCCGCGTCATTCCAAGCGTGCTGGAGTTCCGAAAATGGGGAAAAAGGCCGTTCACTCCATTTCGAAAAAACCACCGTTCTTTTGTCTCTTCGAGAGATTCGAGCCTGGATCTGATCGCGATCCTCGATCCCCTCGAACGCGTCGTCGTTTTCCCACGAACGATATCAGCCCAAAATGTGTGGGTCGACTTTACCATCTCATCTTGGAGGTTGGATAGGAAACGAGCTTTTTCGCGAGCTACCGATCGCTAATGTGTGCGGCAAGTTAGCGAAAGTTAGCTGCGCGATTTGTTTTCGACCTATTTCGATTTTTACCTCTACAAAAGTTTGAAGAAGTAAGGAATGATAACTGAAAAATCGTGATCTAAAACCTGACCATTGATCGTGTTTGTTGTACAGGAATGGTCAAATATCACTTTCTAAAATAAATCTGTATTTTTTTTATTATATTCAAAAAAAATTTTTTGATTAAAGTATACTAATTTAAGTGCGTGTTTCACCTTAAAATTTAATTTTAAAATTAATAAAATTGTTTCATTAAAAGAAAAAAAGATAAGAGCGAACTTTTGGCCCACCCTGTATAATTCAATAACCGTACAATCCCATTTTATATCCACCCAATCCAAGGGAAAACGTTTCGCGCGCGAAATTTTCGTCGTTGTTTAACTTTTACATCATTAACTGCAGCCTGTAGTCTCGCACAAATGGTGTGACAAATATGTGCGAGACTACAGGCTGCAAATATTGTAAACAGTTACGGTAATGCGAACACATTAGTGTAAAATATACGAGGAGTGTTTAATTCCTGCCGTTTGATTATTCAACGGAATAATCGTTCTCTGGATGTTTATTTTGGAAAGAAAACGCGGCGTAAATAAATCGAGCTGTTTCCGTTCCTTTTCTCATCGATTTGCTGTTTCGCGATTTTTGTCGCCGTCTGTCGTGTCTGTTTGCAGCATTCTATTTGAACGTTGGAAACAGCGAGCGTTAATGATTAAAGCTACTGGGGAGGGACGCGTTAAAAATGGATGCATCGCCTGAGCCTCAATTCTTTTTTCTTTTTTTTTTTTTTTGCTGCTATCCTCGAAACTACGCAGCAAGAAACACGGGACGCGGGTTGTTGGCGAAAGCGTTTAATAATCCGCCGCATTTTATACACCGTCGTTGTGCAATATTCACCGTCGGCTCGCTGTAAAAAACAGGCGAAGCTTTAATTTACAGCTTCGGCGCGACTCTGATCAAATTTTAATTACAGACTTGTGCCGCGTAAGAAATTGAAAGCTACAAATTTCAATTGAAATTTAAAATTGAAAATAAAAACTGTCTTGGGCTCGAATCAATATCATGTATTCATGTTAAATCACTAGCTAACTCAAGGAAATTAGAATTTTTTTTTTCTTAGGTTTTGGACACGTTGCTGTTTCAAAAGAATATATTGCAAACTGTTTACGTACGCTCAGGCACAGCTGCCTGTAGTAAGAAATTTTATCCAGAAACACGAGGCGAACGTTATCGTTACGGGCGTTCTGCTTTAAGGCGCAAAAAGGTTGCTCGAATCTCGGTTTCCAGACGTATGCTCTCACCCAGATAGAAACCTGCACGTCACCAGCGGCGCAGGTAAATACAGGTGTACGTGGACACAGCCGCGCGTTGCGCTCTTCGTCATCCGTTACTGCCCCTTTGTCAGAATAAACCCGCCCCGTCCTTTTCGGCTGGCGCGATTTTTTCGCCGCTTCCAACGAAAAAGAAAAAAAGAAAAAAAAAACAGAAGAAGAAAAAAGAAAAATTTGAACAGAGACTACGTCCGTTACGAATATTCTCGGATTACGCGAGTGTGTTACGATGAAACGCCAGAAAATCACAATTAAAATTCCAAAAAAACAACGAGAATTCTTTGCTCGTCAGTTGCCTCGGTTTTTCTCGCAATCGTTCAGCTTACGCTGCGTAATTGCTATTTTTCCTGTTTCTTTTCTGTTTTGATATACTTACGTAAGAAGTTTCGCATAAAGTGAAGGGCGGGTGTTTCGACAAAAGATTTTGCGGTATTATTTCTCTCGAGATGTTGAAACGTTGTCGGAGGCGGATAAAGAAATATCCTTAAATGGTACTCTCGGAATGTTTGAGCAACGTTACTTGCAAGTTTCCGCCAATTAATAAAGCCACGAATTTGTAAAGAGTCGAATTAATCTAAGGACGGAGTTTAACGCAAGTTTAACTTATATATTCATTTCGTTCTCTCCCAACAGGGACCTCTACGTTTCTACGTCGCCTGTATTAAGAAACTAATTACATAATTGAGGAAGCTGCAGTTTAAAGCGCTTCTTATTAAACGTTCTACTTCCGGGCGTACTAAAAATCTCACTTTTACGAATTAGAATCAGTTTAATTGCACCGATCGGCACGGTCTGTCTTTCCTTTTTCTCGTTAAACAGAACGTTGAAAACGATAACGCGATAAACAGGGGGAGAAGAAAAAGTTATCTACATGAAAGGAAACTTTCGTTCCAATTTCTCCTTGGCCGTTTGTATCGCTTATCGAGCTCGTCCATGGCGGCGCTTAACGGCGCGGAGCAAATATAAAATCATCTGGGAAAGAACCGGCGTTTATAACCGGAGCCCGGACGGGCTCGGATTTCCTTAATTAGAAGCGGAAACATCTTCGATGCATATTCAATTTAATACCCGCCGGCCGGTGAATGTAATCAGAAACGAGGCGCTGATGAACTTAAAACATCCGAGTAATTGACCGATTCTCGAGGTAAGTATGCGGCAATTATATCCCGACGAGTTGCCGTCATCCGCCAACATTTTTCCGCCACGATCTCCGTTACGCGACGTTTCGAACGCCGACGCAATTAATCCTCAGGCGAGTTCATTAGCCCCGCTACGGAATAATTCAATTCCGTACCGGCAGAGATCTCCGGGGACCGATAGGTCGCCGAATAGTTGGCAGACGTTAAAATAAACGTACCAAATATCTGGAACAAACGTAGCAAGTTTCCCGGGCTGAAAAGGTATTACTTGTTGGCAGACTTCTCGACCGAGCCGATTGTCGCCCTCCGTCGTTCAACGGACGGACGCGCTACCACCGGAACTTTGAGTAATTCTCCCCCCCCCCCCCCCCCCCCCCCCCCCCCTCCCTCCCTTCCCCGTTTAAATTTCAAGTTTTCTCGGGCGAAAGTTTCCTCGAGGAGTGAACATGTTTCCCCGTTCGGCGGATTATACCGGGGAACGGGTGGAAAGAACCTTTTCAGATCGTGAAGTTGGTTTTAAAAATCTTACACACAGCGGACGCCGGCTCGCGTTCTCTCTTTTTTTCTTTTTCTTTTCTTTCCAGATTTTACAGCGAAGTTTAACTTACCCCCGGAGGTTAGCTCCGGCGACGTTAAACGAACCATCGCATCGTACAAAGAGAAATTTCCATTTCATATTCTCTGCCTATTTTTTTTTTTTTTCCTTTTTTTTTAAGTAAACACCTACGCTGTGTGATATCAACTGAAAGAAGAACGAGAGACAAAATGATGGAAGAAAAAGGCGAGTGAAACGACTTTCGAGGGGAAAGATCGCGTCCGTTTACACGGACGATGTTGGTAACAAGCATGAAAGGGTCTAACAGGATTGTAAAACTGACGTCGAGTCGTTTCCACGTTTCGACTGGAGTGGTGGGGACTGGCGACCTTGAGCGGCCTAAATCTTCGACCACGGCTATAAACGTCGCAAGGAACGCGGCGAGTATCCAATTGGAGGCGGTGGTCGGGGGTTGAGTCATTGGTCCACGAAGTTCGTTCGCGATTTTCCGAACGGCTTGCTCGCCGGAGCGCTTAATATCGTGGCACACGCGCGACTCTCTCTCTCTCTTTCTCTCTCTCTGTCCTTTCCTTTCTCTCTTTTCGTCTGATTCTTTCTCTCTTTCTCTCTCAGCTTGCAACGTATTGTCCGTGGCCCCTGTACATTACCCGATTCGTTCCCGTTCGTCGGGGAATAACGCTCCTTTGCCGAACGACCGATCTCTGGCCCCTTTCGCGCCGCTTTTTATTATTATCCGGTTATTTATCGCGGCCGTTTCCCCCGCGAGCGAAGACCCCATTGTGCTACACAGTGACGTCGCTGTCGGCCAAGTTATTTATAATGATTGCCATCTTGCGCGCGCGCTCTGCACAGGCACGTACGTATCCGTCCATAGATAAATACGCAGGTACGCTGCAACATGTCGTCGATCCGAGCTGGTATAACCGACAGACCACTACGAGCACCTGCTGATTCTGCGGCAGCCGGTGAAATATCTATTTGACGACGACGACGACGACGACGACGACGACGACGACGACGATGCGTACCCTTTGGAAACGTATGCGGGGAGCTCAACGAGGATATTAAATTCCTGCGGTCGGAGCTTCCGGTCACAGAGGGAGCATGTCTATCATTTTTCAATTCGCGTTTCGACAGGATAGTATTCGGTGTAATTCGTGCCGCGTACTCGCATTTTTGCGGGAATACGCGAGGTTCCCAGCGGAGGTGAATGGGACGGTATGACTTGTTGATTTATAATCATATATGTTTATAATATCTTCCGTATGTTCTACCTCTTGTTCGCATCTTCACGTATCATCGTTAGAAATATATTTCTACAGACGAAAAATGACGTAGAATTTAGATTATGGTTAAATTATTAATTAAATTAATATTTTATATATAATTTGTTCATATTAAATGTATATATATGTATATATAATAAAATTAATAAAAAATTCTATATAATTTGATGAAAATTAAATAGGGGGATTAAAATTAATAATGATAAATTAAAGTGCCAGCAATAGCAGCTAAACTTATGAGTTAATAATTTATAAATTTTATTATAATGAAAAATAATTTTTATATTAAATTTATTGATTTTAGGTGAAATTTAAATTAATATTTGTAGTATGAATTTTTATATTAAAATTAAATAATAAACTAGTATTAGATACTCTATATTACATTAATTTAAAGTAAAATTTTTATAATTAAATGTTGAATCATTAAAATAAAGTAATATGTGCGGCTTTTTAATCTTTTTAGGGAAATTTGTTATTTAATTTGATGAATCCACGATAAGATATACTTAAATTATATTTATGTATATTGTTATTAAAATTTATAAATAAAAATTAATTATAAATTTTATGAAAGAATATTTTAAATCAAAATGTAGTATATTTAAGAATAAATGAATTATGAAAAATTAAATTTTTAGACTGACGAGATATTGGTCCAGTTGGATTGAAAGGCGACAGAAGATTGGCTGTCGTTAACTAATTGATTGTAACATAATTAAAGAGTCGTCAGACACTGAACTTTGTAGATGAACATCGGATAAATAAACTCTGACGTAAATCGCAAGGAGGATGACAAGCCGTGAAAGTCGCTTGCTTGCAGCGAGAATTTCAAAGGTAATCAAACGTATCGCGCTATGAATGTAAAATTATGTTTTAATGCATTTCGGCCTCGGCTCCGCCTCGACTCTCTCCCTTGAATTGCACTCGTTCACCCGGAGCGATTCATTACGCTCGTAGCACACGCTAATCTAAATTTTAACATCACGTCCAAGATACGTTGTGCTCGCGCTGCGGCAATTGAAAATTCATAGATCGAATCGCAGCTTACATTAACACTAACTAATTCTCCAGACACAGACACGACTGAAGTGTAAAGCTTGTACTGTAAAATTTCTTGGAGAAACTGTAAGTGTTGATTATTTCGACTATTTCCGTAGCTCTAGCGTTAAATTACATCTCTTGTGTATGTGTGTGTGTGTAAATTACTTACGCTGGCAACTGATTCACGGATCACAACGAGTGACCGAACCGTATACAATAATTTGTCGTTTTCTTTTTCTTCTGAACTCGTCGGCATGATATCACTGGATAGAAATTACTATCATTCGTTTCTCCTGGATTACAGTATATTTTAAACTGAGTATATTTAAAACTGAGAAAATGTTGCAATTTGGGACAAAAAATTCTCAACGTACGTGGCAAGAGGGTCAACCGAGAAGAAACATCGAACCTACAGTCATTGCCTTCCGTTACAGTTTCGATCGAAAGGAAGAAAAAAAAAAAAAAAAGAAGAATGAAGAGCACTAAAGAGAAAAAGGAAAGGTATCGGGGTCAAAGTTGCCTCGAAGAAAGGCAAAAACTGATCGAGAAAATGACGATTAACAAAGTTGTCCGTTATTTTCGATCCAGGATCATTTACAAGGTTGTAATTATCGCGTATTTATCGGCCGCGGCTGCTTCGTTTCCAATCGGCAAGAGCGCGCCGAATTAGGAACGATGAGTATTATTATTTTTGCCGAGTTTCAATTTAATGGTCGATCGGAATCGAACTGGCGAGTAGCGGTGCTCCGCTAATTCGCCGAGATCGCTTAATGCAACTTGGCCAAAGTTGTTACGCGAATGTATTTCAGCTGAGGCGTGGTAACATTTACTGCACGTTCCGAGAAACCCGGTAATTTGGCGGAAGTTTCGTTCGATGGTTCTTCGAATCGATTGTAACGTGCGAGCAAAAAATGGTTTGAGGGCTTGATTAATCGCGTTGCAAACTATCGTACGTCTGCAGCTTGTATCGTTTCCAAAAAATCGTATCTAGGTAAGTAGTTAAATTCGATATATACAGGGTGCAAAAATTTTTCTCTATAGCGGACAGTTTAAAAGAAAATTAACGTAATTCGTATGAAATATATAGAGTGTTTCGTAACTTGTGTAACCCGCTTCGGGAGCTGATTGTACGCCTAAAAATAATGAAAAAAAGTCACATAACTATATGTCCTATCTGTCTTCGTTTATGAGATATAATAAATTTTCTGTTTTAATTACAAAAAATGCTCCAAATGACCATCTTGCATTTGAAGATATATATATATATATATATTCCTGTAGATGGAATAGACAGAAGTTTCAAAAAACGTGAGAGGAACGATGGAAGGAATTCTGACGAAAGAACGAAGGAAACAAATCCAGAAAGCAGAAATACGACAGATGTTGCGAACGCGATTCCGACGTAACGACTGGCACCAGTTGGAGGACCACTGAGGGGAGAAAAATACTTACGGCCGAACGTGGTAGCAAAGCAGAAACACGTTTTATCTAATTTTTTGATGAAATCACCGGCGTCGTTGGAAAGGACGCTCGAAACGCAAAAATGAATAAATAAATATCCTTTTAATTTCGACGGCAAATTAAAATTTCAATCAGGCGGTATATTGAAAACTTCAATTCCCATATCGAGTATGACGTTTTTACACTCTCTTTTTTTTTCCTTTCCTCTCCATACGACATTATAAAACATTATAAAACGTCACATAATTTCGAAAACTTTCATCGAACATGTACTCGTGTACCCTTAACCGCTTACAAATATTCCGCGATTTACATCAATGTTTGCCGCGGCAATAAAAAGTATGAAAGAAATATTTCATGCATAATAATGACTTTAAACACGCGATGCGTTAAAAAAAAAAAAAAAAAAAAAAAAAAAAAACGTTTAACCACGTGATTGAAACGGAAAAGTTGTCGAGCGATTTTCTGCGGAAGGACGGCGCATCGTTGATCCAACATCGATTGATATTCTCGGTCGTGATTATTCCTCGATGAATCGGATTTGATCGACGACCGCGAAAGCACGAGAGGAGTACGCGTTCGTTTCGTACTTTGCCCCGTATTTAAACCCGACGCGTCGCTCTGGCCGATATAAAAACGAGCGTTCCAGCCAGCTGCGTCGACATAAACCTCGACGGAGAACACGTCCCTCCCCCTCGCGCCAGCTCCACGCCGTGGCCGACATTTTTCCAATCGATTTCCACCCTTGTTCTCCGTAATTTCGCTGGACAGATCGATAGCACTCGAGGGCACGGTCAGTAATTACGTATATTAAACAGTTTTTGTCGTCCGGGCCAAGTTCAGGCTAAATCTCGCCGCTCGAGAGCGTCCGGATAACGCGGCGCCATTACGCTAACAGCCTCGTTATTAGCGTTTCGAACGCGGCGCGGTCGTAACACCGAAGAGAGAAAGAGAGAGGGACGATGACCTATTTTTATCGTTAATAATTACCCAAACGTTACTTGAAACAAATGAAACGTTATCAAATTATCAAAATATGAAAATTCATGAAATTGTCCATTAATAATCGCGGCGTTCATGGGTTCCATGCTATCTACAACAACTTGCGTAACAAAAGAAATCGAAAGTCAGAACAAATGTATCAAAATGAAGGCAAATATGTAAAAATGAAACGATGATCAATATTGAATTCTCTTAACATGTTGCGATTTTTGGTTACTCTCCGTTTAGGTGGAAAATTTGGGACTACTACCGATTAATAATTTTGCTTCTGAATGGTACAAAAACTATAATTATTAAGAAAAGTATTTAAAATTTAAGACGCATTACGTGACAAAACAATAAATTTAATTTTATGGTATTATTTTGATAAACAATTTTTTAATGATGTCAAAATTAATTTAAAACAAAAGATTTCGTTCCAAATATTCTTAATAATAGTAATAAATAATATTAAATAATAATAATTTGTTATATAAATTATTAATGTTATATAATACCATGCAATAATACTAAATACTAATAAATAATATTTACTTTAAAGTTATTTTAACTTTAGTTAAGTTAAACTAAAGTTATTTTAACTTAACGTTATTTTGAAAACAAATTTTACAGCGTCCTTAACAGACAGTCAGAAAAATTGATTGTAGCGTGTTAGAAAAGCGTATGAAACAAACTATCGGGAATCGTACAAGCAAAATCGATGATTGAAGAAAAATCGGCACAAAAAGTACCAAAGCACGATTTCGTTTTCGTAACGAATCGTAAAACACACGTGTATTAATTAAATGAGTACACGGGTACTATTAATGAGGTATAGATGAAGATAAAAGAATGTGAAAGAAGCGATCGCAATCGAAAAGATTAGGTTAGAAAAAAATTCCGAAGCACGACACAACACAATACACACGTGGTATTGTTACGAAATTTCGACAGCTGAATGAATAATCCTTGTTCAGCTGAATTGTGTAGCTCTTCGCGTGGGTGATGCAGACGAGCGATCAATAGATGTTGATAATACGATGTAATACGATGTTTCTACGCTGTAACGCGGCTGGAGAATTGACACAAGATTCAAGATTCATGTTGATAGCAGAACAAATATTACTCAGTCAACGTGGTGTGTATTACGCAACGAAAGACGTCTTCAATAGTTCGTCGGATCGCGTATTGTACTAGCGATTGTATCCCCGGAATGCAACACGCGAATGGAGAAAGAAATTCGCGGACTCGAGTTCGAGTGAAAAGTCGAATTAATCGAGCCCATTCTTTTTTTTTCTTTTTTTTTTTTTTCTCAATCCAGTTTTATTTTCGAAGCTCCTGTAACTTCGATATAAATAATCACAAGTTGCAAAGAAAATTTAATAACGTTGACCGGGTTCGCCGTTGCGCGTTTATCCATCATTTTTAATGAAATATAGTTCAAAGGGAAGCCAGCCTCGTTTGCTTTTCATTCCATACGGCTAATGAAACCTCAACCGCTAGGTGCCGGGGACTGTTGAAAAATCAACAAGCGCGCCACGCTTCGAAACGAACGCGTTCGAGGATCGCTGGCTCGGAACAGTGACATCGGACTTCATTATCGGCAATGGCAAACCGCCGAGTCGATTAACTGTTCCAAGTGTCTTCCTCGGCGAGCACCGCGAACCTTGGATCAAACTTTTCGTTCGTTGCGCCCTGCTTTCTTCGAGAGATTCGCGTGTCTTATTGCTGGCAGCGCGGAGAGGAAACCGACACCACACCGTCCCGACGACAAGTAGCTTCGGGCTTTATCGCGATGACCCCGATAATGCCCGTAGCCCGTTAGAGCGCGAACAAACGGCGGCCAGCTTGTTATGTTAATCGACTCCTCATCGATCGCTTAAACCCGTTCACCTATGAATGAGAAAATGTGGTTACGCAACGAGATGGTCGTCACGCGATGTTATTAAGGAACTTTCAGGAAACGATTAACAACATCCGTTTCTTTAATAACATACACGGATGATTTTTACGTTAACCTCTTGCGCTGGAATGACGTGCCACGTACAAGAATATTTGGCTTAAAATTGCAATATTTTCTTCGCCTAGGCAAACCCACTTACAACAACCTTTTCTCAACCTAGGCAAAACAAATAATAAATTTATTATCATTGTCAATAATTTCTACCAAAAAGGAGACAAATTGTTGTATACGGTTTGGTCACTCGTTATAGTCTAGCGCAAGAGGTTGAAGAACAAAACTTTTTCGTTTGTAACTTTCCTCGCTTGAAGAAGTATATATATCTCTAGACTCAAACTCGAGTCAGAAGTGAATAATTAACTGGAGATTATTCTACCTGAGAAAACAGGTCAAAAGTGTAGAATGCAACTTGTTCTGCAATTCCCCTCATTTCTGAGAAAATTCAATTTCAAATTGGTACTTTTGTTAAAATCAATTTTTAATTAAATGTTCAAAGTCTGTTTTCTTTGAAACGAGGTGTTGAACGCAGGTAGAAACCTAACTCTCTCTATCGATTATTTACTTCCGTCAAATCTCAAATTAGCCAAATTAAAGTATACTTGATAAATTTTCAAGCTTGATTCTCTCGAGAACGAAGCCTCAAACGAAAAAAATTTTACTCTTCCTTTTCTCGACTTGTTTATTTAAGATCAACCCCATTCATGTTGCCAAATCGCCACCCGAATCGAAAACACCCTGCGTGTGTATGAAAGTTATTTACGTAAGTTTTCAGCCAAACATTAGGACGAGAAAGAAAGGTAAGTGCTTGCTAAACACAAATTTCAAACATCGAGAGGTAATTGCGTTCGAAAGTTTCAGAGAGTTTCTCAGCGAGAGCTGTAATCACTGAACAACTGAAAACCTGCTGAAATCTCGTAGGAAAAAAGGAAAGTTCGAAAAGAACAGTTGGAAGAGGAGTGACGAGGATACATTTTTAATTCGCACGTTCGCGATTCAACAATCGATACACACCGGCTGCAAAGTTGCTTTTCCATTCCGATCAGAGCGACTGGAGACAGTTCATTGGGATGCCGAAGAAAATCCAACACTTTCGAAGCGGTTACTCGACGACGAGGCAGCTTCTATCACTCTGCATTTCGATGTGGCCAGATGCTGGCTTAAACCGTGCACACGCCGAATCCAACCAGCCCATACGTGTTTCTACTTTGTCAAACAGGCCATGCACGCTGCGCCTTTGGAATTCATTTCCCCCTCTGTTTTTCTTTCTTTCTCGTTGTTTTAAGTTTACAATGCCTGAAAGCCCCGCGAGAATGACGCGCGGCGAGCACGTTCCACACACTACGCGTACTCGTTGAAATTTTGCATCGTGACGTTTGCGTCGCGCAAACGTGTTGAGTAAGTCAGCAGTCTTACCTTGGACCTTTCGAAATTTTGCAATTTTGTAATTTTTTTCTCCAAGTTCATTTATTATTCTGTCGCGTTCCGTGCAAATAGCAGGTTAGCGTTTAAAAAATGTATTTCTCTGAAGTCGCATAACCACCGAAATCAGTTTAAAACATCCATATGATGAACTTTCGTAGCTGAATTCTCATTTTGGACAGCTGCAGAGTCACGTTATTGGAATATTCCAATTGTTCATCCCCCACGATTGTTTCGTCACGATTCAGTCTCAGCCAACTTTACTTCTTCACAAGTTTCAAAGTTTCAACTCTTTTGATTCAACGACATCGGCACAGCCACGCAGTATCGGCAGTTTATTTGCCAAGTCCACTGAATGGAACGAGCTCCAAAATCACGGGTCGAAATCCTAAAAGGATCAAACCTCCGTATCCCAGGAATCATCCAGCGTCCACTATCGTAACCGCCAATCCTATTAGCTTCTTCTCCCAAACTGGGTCCCTCTAATAGGAAACTAAGCTCCGGAGGAATTAAAGTACTCGCATCGATTACCATAAACGTGTCGCGCTCGTTCAGCCGGTGACAGAGATCCAGCTCGACTTAGCTACCGCGTATAAACTAAACCCCCTCGATCGAGCTCGATCTGCAACAAACACGACACAACGACGTTGCCCCCCCCCCCCCCCCCCCTCTTGAATCTTCCAATTCGCGTCGGTTTAGCATAAATTTGGACGCTGCGAGCGGTCGATGATGCATCGACGTGACCGCAGAGAATTTTTACGCGGGGGCGTGCAGAGGCTGATGACGAGGAGTTGTTTTTCCGAGGGGGAAAGGAGAGATACGAACGGCCAAGACGAACGACATACGTGGGGCACACGAATGGCAGCAGCAGCTGCGCGTGCCTTGAATATTTAAGCCGCTTAAGGCCCCCTGCACAATGCACGAATCGCGTTGAATAAGTGAGGGGCTGCTACGTTTGGCCCCCGCGTGACCACCGAATTGGGTTAAACGGGGTCCATATTTAATCAACGCCTGTCCCATCCTCGATCGCGTTTCGTACTATTTTCGCGAGGGAGTTATTCAACTGCCCAGTGAATAATTTTCTGTAATCGTTGGAATTCCTGAAAAACAGTATTCCTGCGCGAATCCTCATTTCCCGAGAAAGTAGTTTCATCCTCACGGTACGAAATTCTTCCGGTTACCAAATGATTAAAACCCTCGCGTAGTGGACACCGGGTCACCGTTGACCCAGAACTTGAATCGCAAAAAAGATCCAGATGCTATTTATGTATCGGCAATGATAATAAATATGGTACCAAATATGTGCCAAATGTTTACGATTTACATTCAATGAACATGCAATAAAACACAATACACGTTGTATGTACGCAGTGCGAATAAATAAAAAAAATATGTTTATAAAATTTTACATTTTTTAAGCAAACTCTTCTCCTCCCCATATTATAAATATTATTACATAACATTCTGTACTAAAAAGTTAGGTGCAAAGTCAGCTGTCGGTCAAAAGTAACCCGGTGTCGGTTCGTCGCATCAGCTATTCGAGGGTTAATACTGACATCTTCTTGAGAAATTTAGTCTTTAGTCAAAGATATCTCAAAAGTAAATTATCGAAGATCCTCGACCCACCCAAATTGAACGACACAGCTTATACGTCAAAATTACCGGCTGGGAAAGAGGCGAGAGCCGCGACAAGCAGAGGTATCAATTTCATCGTGAATTAATATTCAGCGACACGCGGCCAAAGAGTCGGGTGTTACTCGATCGGTAGCTTCGTTATGTAAACGTCCACTCGAAGACGTCCAGCCTCGATAAATCCTTCCAGCAGAAAAAAATTCCCGTCACTCGTCTCGTGTCGTTTTATTTCGAATAATGTTCCCTCGGGTCTTGCGACGAGGAGGAAATTATCTTGCTTTACGTAACGCCATCCTGATGGAAACGAGCTCTTGGAAAGCAATCCGGGACGAATAAGTAAGCGACTACTTCGGAGACAGTACGGAATAATATGAGCACGGTGTGGAATAATACGCAGAGAACGTGGAGTCATGGCAATTTCTCTCGATGAACACGCCACTACGAAACGGAGAAAATTATCTCTCGCTCTCTCTCTCTCTATGTTTCGTTTGTATCGATTCTAATTTTAAAGGAGAACACGGAAGCCGAGGTTCGATGAATTATCTGATACATATTGTCAAATGAATTTATTATTGTTTCCTTTTAGGGCAATTTAAAGCAATAATTTAGGAATTTAATGTTACGTTTATCAAGATCTAAGGTACAGTGAAGAGCATAACTGTATCAGTGACATCATCGATCATTTAAACTGATATAAATTCGTAAAAAAAGAATCACATAAGGAGCATTTGAAAACGTAGAGTTTTTACTTTGGTAGTTGCGAGCTCGTTTTTCTCGAAGACGATTTTACATCGATCACTTTGAACATTGAAATCTCCTCCTTACAATGATTCCTTCAAACTCACTGTACAATTTTTTTCTTATAATTTTATTGAATTTTGAACACTGTTAGATAATGAAAGATTGAAATTTTCGTTTTAACCCTGATATTCAAAGTTCAATAAAATAGTAAGAAAAAATCACGTAGCAAGTTTTATGAGGTTATTGTAAATAGGAAGATTTAATCTTCAATGTCGCGATGGATTTAGTCGTGAATAAAATTTTTCAGTGTTTTTCGTGAATTTCTACAATTTTTTTTTGAAAGAAGAAAACTTTTCCATTTGCTGCGTGGTGTTAAAATGTCTTGCAAGAAAAAAAAAAAAAAGAATTCATATTAGCGAGAAGAGAAGAGAAAACTCCAATCTTCAAAATCATAGTGGACGAGAAAACAATCTTCTCAACGTTTCTACACGCGTTTGAAGTTTTACAATTGCCGAGAATAACTTTTCATCACGTAAATGAACGAACTCGCGTCTGTCGAAAGTTGGATCTTCACGCTTTAAAATTAGAGCAAATGGGCCTCATTGTTTAAATTATCGGCAATTTTTCATAGTTACGCTCCTCGCCGGAGTTTGTGACACTGTTTGATAGCACGTTTGAAATTAGTCAGACTCGCAAGAAAAGGAAGATGAAACAATCTCGTTTGAGAAGATCGTTGGAACCGTAAACGTGAATAAGTTGAATTTGGTTGGTGGAAGCGAGAGCAGTCGCGTGGAACGAACTGCTTCGTGAATTAATTACAATAGTCTGGTAATTACCGAACCTCCGGGTTCGGACTCGTGATCCTTTTGCATCGCAATGGAACTCTCTTTTGTTCCGTTTAGCGAGCGTTAAAAGGTGAGCACTCCGCTGGTTAGGAGCGAGTCTGCTCTTTTGTTACTTTCGCGACTAATGGAGATAATGAGATTAAAACTGTGACAAGCGGTCTTTCTTCGTATTAGAAGAAACTAATACCCTGTGTGCTTGCTGCGCAACTAACGGTAGGAAAATTATTGCCTGCTTGTACTAAAAAACGTTCGTAACACCCTGGAACTACACATATAGTAGGGTGAATTGTTGTGGAAAAATTTACATCCTTTCCATTCGTACTTTCTATCATTCTATATTTAATACCGTTTTATTTATTTAATTTCGTCGACGCATTCGCGTCGCAGCTCGGATTGCATCGTGTCTACGTGTATTATAATTTGTCGAATCTCAATTTGAACATTAATATCAACTAATTAGAATAAAATATCAGAATACGAGACTTATAAGATTATTTAATACAGAATGGGTCGAAAGCCACTTCCTACTGAAATAAATGAATAAATTTTCGAACGCTCTGGCGGTTAAGATTTGAAAGAGATAATGAAATGATCATGTTTAAACTTGTAATTTAATTTAAAATTAATAAAAATAGCTTTTACTTATATTTTGATGTGATTTTATTAAAAGAATTTAATCAGTATGTATTACTTTTTGTATCGTCAAAATATCTTTATCTGACAAAACCTTCGGCCAACAAAACAGTCTAGTTATTATTACACAATTATTAGAATATAATGACTAAACTGTTCCATCGATTGATGATTTTAATAACAAAAAGATATTTGCATGATACAAGTCACTTAATAAACGTAATATCTCTCTCATCGCTGCTCGCAAATTACACCGCGTTTTATAATTCACTCGCGGACTATCTCGCTTCGTGATGCAAATGGATGAATATTATACGAACTTCGTCTGTCAATTTGTCTAATCAATTCTGAAGAGCAAGCTCACATGCTTTCACGTTGCAGCATGAACTAGTTGCTTCTTGAATAGTTTACAGTTTGTTATGGCCAAAGATGTGAACACTTGGAAAAAATTTTGAATTCACCGACAGAATTTATTTATCGACTGTGCACGACGTTTCAAAAAATATCCGGCTGAATCGGTAATCACGGTTCCGCAAATGAAAAAATAAAAAAAAAATAGAGGGAACAATTTTTCATATCTTTTGGTGGAGTTTTGTATGCCATCGTGACGACTAGATTTTTCAATCGCATCGATAGAATCAAGAAAGCAAAGTTCGAAAAAATTTCTCGCGCACAATCACCGACACAGAGATCGTGTACGATCGTATGAAAACCGCGGTACTTAGAAGTAAAAAAAAAAAAAAAAAAACAAACCCGATTACCGGCAAATCCATCGAGTTTTAATCTGCCATCGATATTCTTTCTCTGTGGCCTGTTTACGTATTTGCTTTGTTTATTTATCCGCCGCGTGGTGTTTTCGCAATTTTTCAAGTGCGCAACATCCGATACAATACGAGGTACGTGGTACCATTTTTTTTTTTCTTTCTTTCTTTCTTTTCGTTTCGTTTTTCCCTCTTCCTCGACACGATGAAGCACTTGTTAACAACGCGTCAAACAGCCTGGTCAAACAAATCGGGCTCGGGTTTATTAGCTCTCGGTCCCTCTGATTAACAAATTCGTCCAGATGGGGAACGTCCACCTATCAAGAAAGTGTTTCGAGTTTTCTCCGAGTGTAGCCGAGCGTACTCCCGACGAAAGTCGACCCCGTCGGCTAAAAGCAAAGTTCTCGAACCACCGAGGAGTTAGACTAATGTTTCGTTCTCGAGAAGCTTCGCCGGAAAGTCGCCAAAAATTTCCCCCCCCGGTACCCGGGCAGTCGCAACTTCGCGAATTCGCTTAATCCGGTGAATCCATTAGGATACTTGAACGGCTTATCAACCGATCGCGAGCGAGGCCAGTTTCTCCCAGTTCGTCGATTCATCCAATAAACGTTTTTGGTATTAACCGAGACACTCGATGAAAACTGTCGGAACCCCGCGCGTTTAGTTTTTAGTTTTTAGGCGAGTTCTTTCTCACGCTCGCGTTCCCCTCAGTTTTTGAAAGTTTTTTTGAAAGTTGACGTAACACGAAGAGAAGTGATTCTGATTGAACACAATGTGATTCGGTAGACAGGACATTTAAATTCGAATTACATTTCTTCGTTCTAGCACATCAGTTGCAGCGAATTCCTCGAATTACAAGAATAAGAGGGTTTAGAATAGGTCAAAGTATTTCCATCGAAGACAGAAAGTCCATAGTTAATCCACTTGGACGGTTGCTGGAAACAATCGATTTATCGATAAATTTCTTGGAACGCGTAGTTGGCGTATTCGTATCATAACGGAGACAAAAGATAGATTTCTATCCTCGCTGTTAACCTAGATAGAATTCCATTATCAATATTCACAGAAAAAAGAATCCAAGAATTTTTCCAAGAATAAAAGATTTTGTACTTTTCACAAATTTTGCTCGAAATTATCGTATAGTATAAGAAAAAAAGGTACAACCGTACCAACGACAATGAAAAATTGTTGGTAATTCAAACTGATATAACTTTATAAAAAAAAGAAGATCGTGTAGATCGTGTACATCCACTTGATTTCATTTAAAAGCGCGAAACCTTTGCTTTGACAGCAGTTAGTTCGTTCTTTTCAAAGACAATTTTACTTCATGTATCGGTTGCAAAGCGAGGATACTTTTTTCTCGAAAATTGTCAAAATTCAAACGTGTGTAAAAATATGTACAAAATTTTTTTTTCAACAATTTTTCCCTTTGACCCCTTAAAACTTATATAATTTTTTTTTTTTCACCCTTTCACTGAACTCTGAATACTAGGGTTAAAAAAAATTACTTGAAAGAAAACATTTCATCGAGTTTAATAAAAGAATAGGTGAAAAAAAGAAAAAAATCGAAGAGCAAACGAGTTTTTGTAAAGAGAAAATTTCAATTTTCAAGGACGTAGTGGATTTTACCATGAAAAAAATTTTTTAATATTCTTACACATGTTTGAATTTTAACAATTTTCGAGGAAAAAAGAACTCACGACTGTCAAAGTACAACTCCTGGCAAAAGTTGTCAAAATTACATATATTAGTACGAAATCGATTAAAAATACTTATGTCTTATAGCTATAAAATAATATTATATCTTCGTAATAATAATGGGAACGTGAAGGGGATTTTGTAAAGAGTAAATTACAATGAAACTTTATAGTATATAAAAATTTAATATCAGGAAAAAACTAGAGTGCAAACGAAATGTTGCAAAGAGAACAGAAAGCTTCTGGTTATTATTTTTAATTGAAAAATAATTGATCAAATTATTGTATACTTCGCGGCATAGATGCTGTAAGATTTTGACACTCTGTTAATGGAATTTCTTCCCATGATGTTTTTATTGCTTCACAAAGTTCAGTTTTATTATGTTTTTTTTTCTTTTTTTATCACGAATTTAAATCACGCTTTAATGTGAGATCTTTAGATTTTTTTTAAAGAAAGATATATCAATTGAAATTGGTAGTTATCGACAATTTTTATTGTCATTGGTTACAGTTATGTTTTTCACTGTACATTCGTCCATAAAACAAATGTATTTAGAGCTGTCGACAATTATTCGTTAAACGCTGTGAGTCGCATTTACGCAAACGGAATCAGACTTGGTCCAATCATTCTCGTCCTGCGTTTCCCGTGTATATCGACTCGTATTATTGCGTGTAGATCCGGTCAAACAAACATATACATACGTATCAGTCGTATCAGTCGAAATATCTCAATCGAAATTCCCCGTGGCAGAATCAAGATGGTCGTTCACAGGAAATCCGGGGATTCGAGTCGAACGAGACGCACAATCGAATCAAAGAGACTACCTTTTAGGATAAACCAAACAACCAAGTCCGCCAGTTCAAACGTTCCTCTTTGATGAAGCTGTTGACAGATTTGCTTGTAATTTAGTCAGTGTACCTGTAACAGACAAGAAGACGAAACTAGTGATTACTCTGTTTGGTGATTGAACTTTATGTTGAAATTCAATTCAATATTATATGTAAAATTCTCTAAAAAAAACAATCGTATTTATGTACTTCGTCAGCTGTCTTCTGCAAGATTTGCACATTTTTGCACGACTAATTTCGCATTTTCAGAAAAGGAATCTTGTGCCCCACCTAAGCATCTCTAAAATCCCGATGCCTCGCCGCTGTGACACATAATTCTTATTATTCAAAAAGTGAATTTCTAACGTGAGGGAAATCTAAAAAGGCATTAACTTGGTCTAAACAAGCTTCCAAAGAAAGAAAACCAATTGAAAAGTTAAAATTTAGAAGAAGTGCAAAAAAAAAATTCAAGGTTAACAATTTATTCTTGAATTTCTGCTCTAGAAAATCAAAGGACACCAACATGAATTTGTTATTATACAATAGATATTATGTCGAAATATTATCTGCAACAGGTAAGTTATTTTACCGAACTGAAATGCGTTTCTTCGACTTTCGCTTATTTTATACAATATTTTTACAATGTAGTGAAATTGAGAGTTGCATCTCTTTACGTACAAGCCTCATAGAGAAAAACTATGCCATGAGAAGACAGGATCGGACGATGATTTTGTAGAAAATGTTACGAAAAAAGATTCGAAACAATTAGGTAGAACAAAAGCAAGAAATTGTACCAAAGACTATCGATTTATCTTTTTTTTTTTTCTACACTGCAATACTTTTTTCATACCGTTGTAATAACGGAGCTAACGTCGAAAAATTTCGAAGTATTAACATTCACTCGAATTGTATGTTTTCACTAATCTTCGATTCGCCAGTCACCGATGACTCACCCGCGGCATTCAACGCGTTAAAATACCCTTCGCCAACCGTTCCCTCACCAGTTCGACGATCTCTCATTCAGAGCAGGAATTACCATCAAATTTGCGTTTCACGCGTAGAGACCAAAACCAGAAGCCGCCTAGAACCCGATCCTTTGCATAACAAACAGTCGATTTATGTTTGAAACAGACACACACACACACACAATTTTGCATGTCAATGGAGACAGGGCTAGGATGGATCAAAAATTAACAAGCTTCCGGTGACCGCGTCGACCCTCGCGTGACGCCATTACGTCGTCGGTAACGTTGAAACGGCGACGAAGAGCCAGCCGCGGTCGCGAGACGAGACGCGAGAAATTCTGAATAGACAGGCAGACGCTACCCGTTGTCAGCCACGCCGGAACGAACGGTAGAAGTTATATCTTGGAGAGGGCGTGTGTTCGCGTGTGTTCGCTAACAGGAATTGTTTATCGCGGGCCCTTTTGTTCGCCGGTTGGAACAATACGCGACGCACGTCGGCCTTTCTGTTTCCGCGCCATCAATATCCCTCCCGCCGTTGGCTTCTTCGCTCCGGAGATGTCGACCGTTTTGTACCGAACGTTTGTATCGCGTTTTGTTGCGCGCGGCGTTCAACATTCACCGAGAACAATCGACAACCGGCGAAAAGGAAGCGAAACGAATTAAATTATTTTCACTTTCGTAGCCGCCGCGGCCTTTTGTCCCTGGCCTGCGCCCCCATTCATCGGAGCCAGCGCTCCGTGCGAAAGGCTCGCTTCCGCGTAGAGAGGTCTCGTGGCTCCTGAATTGCGAAAGATTCGTTTCGTTGCATGGCCGGGGTGAACTTGTCATTGGGAAAAATCGCGCGAGTTGCGGTTGGTGTAGCGACACCGACCATCTTCTTTGCACCTTCTGTCTGGTAGATTTCCGCGGTTGGTTCAGTCGCTGTAGCGTTTAATTCAACTGCTGCGCAATTATATGCCGCGGTTTTTTTTTCTTTTTTTTTTTTATTATTAAATCACACCGCACGGTCGTTAAGTGCTTTTGCGTTGATAAGAAACGCGCGTATTTTGAACGTGATTGCATGCAGCAATCAAAGGGTGAAAGACGTGTCGGCACACTTAGTTCTTCGGCGACACTTCTACGAAAATAAATGTAGTATCGGTTATTATAATTAATCTGTAGTATAATTTTATAGTATAACGTTTAGTTATGTTTAAATATAACAGATGGCCTATTTGTTGATCATAGAAATAGGATAAAATATGAATGTGATGCGAGAAACACAACGTAGGCATGGAGCGCTTTTCTTTTTCAAAAAGAGCAGAGTCGAGCGTGTTGAAAAATCGTGAAAGAGCGTTGAGAGACAGCTGTTAAAAGTGTCAATTGTGTTGTGTTAAAAGAGTTTCTTTGAGTTGTTAATTCGTGTTGTTTGTCTTGTTTAATTATTTGTTATTATCTTGTTATTATTTCTATTGTCATTACTTTTATTAAATACATATTATTTATGTTATATCTCTACACAAATGATACATCTGGGAAAAATCTTTTGCTAAACTACATACAGAAGTACTATGCACAGTTATATAATAATAATACAAGAAATTGAAAAATTCAAACGCTTAAACCTTAGGATTCTTCTCTATATCGTTTGGTACTCGACGATCCAAGCAGAGAGAGAAAGAGAATTTGAATGGCGGCTGCTCGAACGAGATCTCGTAGCGATTAGACGTATTCTGCACACTCGGTGGCCGCGTTTGTCCGTTTCGAGAGACGTGTAAAACAAAATCGTCGCGTTTCTGCCTGTGAATATATATCTTTGTGCTCTGCGTTGGTGCGGTACTTATTGTTCGGCGGCCGATTCATCGGGCACCAGCGCTCATAATCCGCGACGGGCTACCAGAACACACGTCGTCGTGCACGTTTGTACCGTCGCGTCGCGTCGCGGCTCGTCGACGGCGAAGCGTTTTGTCTCGCGGTGACGTGCGTGCATTATTCTCGCGCGTGCACGCGCGCTGGCTGCCGCCACCGTTTCGAAAACGCTTCAGGACGAAGTTCGTTTTGAAACTGTGGGAGCTCGGAAGCATTCGTACCGCGATTCAGTTTATACCCACGTATTTTTGAACGAGTGTGTATTTTCTTGTCGTGGCCTTTGTCGGAATCAAAGGTTATTTCACTCTAAAATAGCGATTCATTTATTGCGTTAATGTTGCAGTAATTAATCTTGCACACTTTATCGTACAAATATGCAATACGCGTTTCTAGTGCCGAACAACGGTGTATCATTGTTAGCAACACTTGCGAAAAGTGCCATCACAAATATCTGTGACACAATGCAATTTGCCTAACTCCACTCAACATATATTAATCGCTCGTTCTAAATACGAAGATAAAAGAAAACAACACGATCTTACAAACTCACTCAAAATGTTGCAAAAAGAAGATCCCGGGAGAAAAGAATATAAATTTAGAATTTTTGAGAGATATAGACCACACCTGCAAATTCTACCGTGGTCACTAATAATCCGAGAAGGTGGATGTGATCCTAAACACTTAATTACAATAATAATGATAATACCCTGGTCATCTGTTTCATCTAAATTTTTATTTCCAAACTAAAAAACCGATATTCCATCCATCTCGTCCCAGAGAACGCGCCACGCCTTCCGGACGTTTATTCGTACTTTACGGTACGTCGCGTATACCCCCGCAGAGGCTTTAGAAAACTCGACTGAATGGCACAAGGACGAGCATTGTCGAGACGTGTCCATTGATCAGCGTGTGTACCGACGGTAGGACGCATTACAGACGCGAGAGCGTGGCGTTTCGCGGACGTCGCGACGCTCTTTTCTCCCCTCCCGTAGGAAAAACGGGCCGCCGTCTTTTCCTCGCTCGAGGCACTCGACGATGCGACGTGACGGCACGTTACGAGCGGCTTGCATGCAGACGCACGTGCGTCCGCGACGGCCGTAATCGACGGATAACCCCTCCTCAACGTGTCGAGACAATTAATCGTTACGCTCGCCCGGCATTTCGAGTGCACGTCGCGTTGCCAGACGTCGTTTGATCGACGTCCATCGCGGATAACCATCGGCAAAAGTACTTGATTCCAACGGTAGAAAATGTCGCGTGTCTGCAAGAGCCGAGCTGTGGACATTTTTCAACGTGTACCCTTTTTTTTTTTTTTTTCTTTTTTGGACCAGCAGGTGAAATAAAATTTCTGACGAAGTACACGCACTGTAGGTGGTGCTTCCAGCAGGAGGTGATTCCAGGAAATGAAAAAGCAAGAGAAAAGGAAGAATAAAGTTATTTTTTGCCAATGAAAAATTGAAAAGAAAATTCTCCTTTTTTCGTTCTTCTTCGTTTTCGAGAAAATCGAGGTCGGAAATTTATCGAGTATATTATTGAATTTAGTTAATTCTGTCCAGTACATTCTACGCGTGAAAATAACAATTGTTAATTCGACGTAAAACCACGACGATAACGGCGAATTTTTTAACACTTTCGTTACTGCGAATAATTCCACAAGTATAGTTTCTCTATACTGGGAGATTTCGCGGCAAATATGTACTTTTCAAAAGAAGCATGTGAAGCTTCACAAAATACACGAAATTATTTAAAAGAATTATTTTTTTGACGTCGACGTTAATATCAAGAGAATTGAAACAGTTACTCGTTTTTTAATTTTAGTTTTATTATAAAAGAACGGGATTTCAAAAATTATTTAAAAAATTTTTTAAATTATTCGATAGTGAAGTTTCGTATGGTATACTTGAAAGTAAGGATGCACGCAAAGACCTACATTATAAATTTGACAAGAGTAACGAGTCTGTTTATATCGTTTTTTTTTTTTTAACAAACAACGCATTTAGAATTTTTTTTCGTTTGTACTGCTAGTACAAGAAATAGGGAAATGTCTAGCAGTAAGTTATATTGGATTTTTATTCACAAATCTCGTGACAATGTTATATCATCACTCTCTTTATGATATTTTTGATTGATTCAAGATGAAAATTTGCAACTGATATACTTCCTTCTTGTTAATATGAATTTCATCCATAATATGAAACAAACATTTTCTTAAATCATTTAATAGTTTCTCTCGTTGAATGAATGGTACTCTTTTAGCACATTATTTTTTATCGCTGGCGAATGACTATTGTAAAAAAAATATACGTAAAATTTCGAAACATCTCTCTATTTACACTGAATCTAAAAGCTATTAAAACTTCCCCATATCAGACACCGATTTTCTCCCAAGATAAAACGACATAAAGAAAACGCGACGAATGTTCTATATTCTAAAGATAGAAAATTCGTTTGCGAGTGAGTGAATTGCGTGAACAATGTGAACAATTTCATCCACATCGGAACGGAATTCGACGTACTTCGACGTACAAGATCAATCGATGTACGTACGAACATCATTTCCTCGAACACGGTATCATACAAACGTTCCATCAGCTTCCGCCACGAGGACACCAGCGTTATTCCACGCTCTGCTAACTCCACGCTGTACTCGATTCAACGTCATCCCGTGAAATCTCCGAACACAGCACCGCCAGTAACGTGCGGAAATTCCCCGGAAGAAGCGACGCATCGATCCTGGTAAAATCAACTACCGACGGAGGAGCCGGAGTTTATCCAACCCCAGAACTTCCCTTCAAGTCGTGTCGTACACATTTTGCTTGGCGACGCGAAGACGTCAAGATCGAACGGCAACGAGAATAAGCCAAGTCGGACGAACCGTTTTACAGAGTCGGGACACAATTTTCGTGCAATTTCGAATATACACGAACGCATTTTAAAGGACAAAAATTTGCTCCCGCTGTTAAATATTACAACAGACGTTTACTTTACTTGTACGACATTTTTCAGATATTTCGATGGACGAGTACAGCTGTAGTTTCCCTTCGTGTTTCTACATTTTTTCACAAGATACGCAGTCTGACTACGACGATACACGTTATACTCTTTCACAGAACTGACAACTTTTATGGCAGAGACTAGGCATTTGCGACGAGTCTGGTCTCATATAGTATAAAAAATAAAAATTTTAAAACTCTGCATTCGGCGTTTTTACATTTCATGTGAAATAAAGATACAAAAAAATACTGAACCGCGTTGAAATCGCGCGATGTATAAAATGTAGTCCATCTGCAGTGATAAATGTTAAAACTCTCATGTGATGTACATCTGATCACTTCCATCGTGTACGTTTGCGAATACTTCTGAATTTCTTTCCTTTTTTCACTAAACACAGCGTATGATCCTTCTCTCTCTCTCTTTCAAAAAAAAAAAAAAAAGAAGAAGAAGAAGAAAAAAAGAAGAAAGAACGAGGTCTCGTAAGTAGGTCTCTGAACTTTACGACGCATCACAAGCAACAACGAGGAGCGACGCTGGATGGTATCGGACAATAAAATCTCGCCAGAAGTATATTTCAATTTTCGCCTCGTCAGAAGAGAGAAGAACGGAGGGGGAGAAAGGGATCGGAGTTGGAGCGCGCGATAAATCGGAACGGCCGTGTAAATATTCCTGTGCCCCGGCCGGTAGTGGCGGGTACATGCACTTCGCCACGAGCTCGCCACCGCGTGCACACTCGATATTTATCGTCGAGATAGGTCGAATAATACAGAACACCCAGGAGCACGGTTTTTCACGGAAGCCGAGCGCTCCGAATCGGGACTTGGAATTAGTTTCCGGGGTTTTCGATCGACCGGATCGCGGAGGGTGGCGAGTCAACGCGCCCCGTTTCTGTCGCGTCGGTCATACGCTCGTTAACCTTTTCGGTGGTTACTAAATTCCCCGCCTATTCCGCACGTTCTCTCTTTCTCTTTTTCCCCCCTCGCCGACTATTTATTCTCTCAGTTATTTCGGTTCCTCGTCGTTGCAAACCGCACACCGTAGGCCTCGTCCTTTATGGAATTTTAATCGTTTCGGAACGGACGGAGGTTTTTATGAAAAATCTTCACCATCATACCACGTATTCTGAATTTAAAGTTTCTGATTGTCTGGCACGTACAGCGCGTGGAAACCATTTCTGTGAAGAAAAAAGTATTCTTTTTTATACAAAATTTTGCACAGATCGAAAATCTACAATAATTTAAACTACTGTTGCACACTCCGTAGTGTGTACAATCATTGCTTGCATAATAACGACTATTGAGTGTGTAATAATTCAATTTTATAGTAATTTATAGTAATTCAATTTTAGGTGTATCTTTTACAAAAAGAACATCTCTTTTCAGACAATATCCACGTTCTTATCAAACACGCTGCAAATGCTGTAGCGCAAGATCGACAAACAGTGGTCAAACATTCGCGAGCGTCTTTTACAATCTCCGTGTATTAAATATTATTGCGATTTTGACTCGTACGCGCGTAATAATTCACGCAGACTTCTCGGCGTATAACCTGCAGCTCGGATCGAACGAACGATAAGTCAGCCAGGGTGGAGCCACGGCCCATAGATCAATCGACGCAATCCGTACGCAGTTACGTTTACTATATTCGATTACCAGCGAAGATCGAGGCAGCCGCGCTTCCTCGTAAAACATGAATTACACCGGGATTATCGGTTATTTACGATGGTTCCGAGACGAAGTTCCGAGTTCTAACGCTCGATAAATCCATCGCCCGTGGATCTCGCGTTGCTCTCACACCCTGCGAAATTTTCCTTGAAAGTAGTCGCGCGCTGGAACGTAAACGGGGCGCTGCGCCTCGATAAAAAAAGAAAATTAGATCGTAACGCAGCCGAGCAACAAGTATCCGGATATACGGAACGTGGCTCGCGCGGCGCAATTACTCGAAACTTGCGACGCGACGCGCTCGGAAAAAGAAGGGAGAAGCTCGAGATTGGACTTGCCTCGTCCTCAGCCAACTCCAGATCCCCGTTGTGTTCGTTGGATATCACCGAATCTCATTTTCAGGCCAGAGAGAAAGGGAGAACGGGAGAAGGTACCGAGCGACGATCCTTGGTTCCACTTTGGTCCGATGGTTTAACGCTCGCGTAGCTGACGCTGGGTCACCGTTAAACCAGAACATGAGCGTAGCAAAGAAACGATAATAAATAAATATGATGATAAATATGGTACCAAATGTGCCAAATGCAAAAGCACAATAACGTTGTTTATTCATGCGCAGTGCACATGAATAAAAAAACAGGTTTATAAAATTTTTTAAACACACTCCTCTCCTCCCCCCATATTATGAACATTGTTAGATAACATACCGCTGTACCAAAAAGTTAGGTGCATAGCAGGTATGGTAAAAATTCAGCTATGGGTCAAAAGTGACTCGGTGTCGGCTCGCCGCGTCGCTCGTTCACGTCGGCTATTCGAGGGTTAACAGGGACAGATTCATCGAATCCATCGATCGCTCCGGTTCGGGCTTGTAACCGGCTTAGTCGCAAGCTGAAACGAAGGCTCGGCGAAATTTCATGCGAACGAGCCTCGCTAGAAACCGAGGGGGAAGTCTGTCCGTTCGAAACGAAGCGGAGAGAAAGCGAACAAACGAGAGCGCACGCGAGGAATGAATCGTGGATTCAGAGAAGCTTTGAGAACTGAACGTCGCTGGGGCTGTGCCTGCCGCCGCAGCGCGGATCGGCGTGGATCGGCAGCTCGTTAGCATTTCTCGACCTTTCGGGGACACGTCAACCTCGATCGAACGGGCGGCCGCCGATTTAGCATTCAGTTTGGCCCCAGCCGGTTATACCCTGTAATCTCGTCGGACGCGAAATAGAGATTCCGTTTCATCTCGAGCAATCAATCCTGATTGAGACTTTTGATCAAAGCTCGGAACAAGACCGGTGACTTCCGTGCACAGGAAAGGCGGAATTTTCCACGAGACAGGCCCGACTGAGAAACGTCTGCAATCGGCGAGACGCTTCGTAGTGGATGAACGATCGTATCGTCGTTCGAGCTGGGATTTCCGCCTTTAACCTCTTGCTCTGGAACGAGCACGCGCGTCGAGAATTTTTTCGTTCCAAAATTGTAATATTTTCTCAGTTTTAAGTATATATCTAACCAGTTGATGCTGGCAAACTAATTGCGGACCGTAACGAGTGACCGAACCGTATGCAACAATTCGTCGCTTTATTTTTGAACTTGTCGGTATGATATCACTGGATAGAAATTATCGAGAATAAATTTATTATTTGTTTTATTTAAATATACTTATTTTCACGTGCGTGGCACGCCATCCCGGCGCAAGAGGTTAAGTAAAACAAAAATAGGCAAAACAAATAATAAATTTATTACTTCTCGATCATTTTTATCCAGTGATATCGTACCGACGAGGAATTTCAAAAAAGAAAGTGACGAATTACTGTAATACGGTTTGGTCGCTCGTTATGGTCCGCAGTCAGTTGCCAGCGCAACGTGGTTTACTCCGGAGAGAAGAAGATCGAGATTCGTGTAGAAAATCGTCGCCGCGTGTCTTCGTATTTTCGTTTGATTGAAAACTTTCCACTTGTTGTTCATCGTTTTTTTTTTTTTTTTTCGATCTGCTCCATTTGAAAAAAAATAGCCAGGGGAACGGAACCACGCCTGCGTTTGTTGCTCGTTCGCTCTGTTCCTGAATTTAAAAGTAAATGAAAACGCCGGTTACAGTCGGTGAAAATACATTAAAACACTAGCGGGACTGCGTATTACGCGCCGCGAAATTGATCACGCGATCGAGACAAGGAATTAGCCGAGAAATTACAAACGGAGGTAAACACACTCCAGAAGCCGGCCAAGCGACGCAACCATTCAGCCATCTATTCGATGGAATCCTCTTACCAGACTTATGAGATTATTCTTCGATCAATTGACGAGAACGAGAATCCCTAAAAAATAAAAAAACGAAAGAGAGAGAGAGGATCCCACACAGCCCGAACCGACTCGAAGACCTCGTTATCGTCCCTTGCACGGGAATCAATCCGAATCTCGGAACAGCGGATTCCAAAGGGCAAAATCGAACCCCCCCCCCCCCCCCCCCGTGCAGCCTATTCGAATCCGGCGTGAAACGCGGTTTGCCCGTTATTGAACGACTCGAAGCTTGAATTTCGGATCAGCGTGTTGCAGAGAGAGAGAGAGAGAGAGAGAGAGAGAGAGAGAGAGAGAGAGAGAGAGAGAGAGATGGAATTTCTACGAGAGCCCGGACCTTTGAACGGTTGAAAGGCCAGTCGAAGGGAAGACCGCGAAGTCGGTGCACAAATCAACGAGCCTCGCAGCGAGTCGTTGGCCAGAGAGCAACCTTGGTCACGAGGTGAAAGGGCTCGCGGAGCCAAGATCGCAGATCCGGGACGCGTAAAATCGTATTGATATACGATCTGGTTGTATTCACGACGCGTCTGTCGACGATCGAAGATTTTCGCCGCTAACAACGTTCGTTTCATCTACGTGAAAGCGCTTCTTCGATCGATCGAAGGTGCTGTTGTGACGGTGGAAATCCTGGACATTCGAAGCGCTATCGGCTTTTGAAGGTAGTATGGTTCAGTGGTACGTTAACGTGCAAAGGTACTCAAGAACGATTTTCGACAGTGGACGTACGCGAAGCGAGAATTAGCGAGAATGAATGATTGATGCGGACCCACCCGTCCACATCAATCCTGATCTTGCCTTTCTCGTCTAATTCACTTGCGTAATATTCTCGAAACTCGTATGCTCGCGCCGTGGTATGAATATTTGAATTCTGATTCGAAACGAGAGGTTCAGTCAAGCGTTTGTAAAAAGTGCGCTCCGTACACGTGTACAACGTTCGCAAGGTTATGTCGCAGCAACGTAATCGAATAAAATTGTCGCAAATGTCGATCGGATACTCGTCAAGATACTGACGTTTGATCGAAGTGAGATTTCTCCGGGGAAAATTCATTAGAGATCCGAGCAATCGTTAGGTTATTTAGAATTTTCATTTGAAACGAGATGTTCAGTGAAGCGTTTATAAAAGTGTGCAGGTACACGTGTACAGAGTTCGCAAGGTTAAATCCATAGCAACGTGATCGAATGAAAACTGTAACGAACACCGATTGAACACTTGTCAAAAACTGGCCTAATCGAAATACGATCTCTAAAAATAATTAGATTTGAACGCCTTGTAATCGAGAATTATTCGCCATTCGCCTCGCAAGCGACAATTCCACATCGTTACTCTATATTTTTCGCCGCAACAACATTTCATTGCCAGCACAAATCACAGACAACGTGCTCGAAGGCTAACGCTGTTGGCCTTGCCTCTTCGTAACGCTCGCCACGTTCGCTTCGAGTCGCGCAATTATCAGAAAATCGCCGTCCAGTATCAACGCTGTAAGCTGAGCAAGCCGCGGAATGTTCCAAATCCAAAAGCTGAACTTTGGACAGACGCTCGGATTAATTAACTCGAGAAGTAGACGAGAGGATAATCTAGTAATCAAGCGTAAAGCGTATGTACACACAGATTGCGCAAAGAAACATTCCCCGCGGGAAAAAGGGGGATCGGTATCGCGTCGGAGGATCGAAGGAGAGACCGCGGTGAAATATTTTCGCACCCCTTGCAACGCTCGGTCATGAGCCCGCAAACGAGTCGGCTGCGCAATCGATGAAATCAATACTCGAGACGCCTCTCGTGCGCTGAAATGTCAATTGATCTTTTCGCCGTCGAGGCAAATGCCACGTTAACTCGTGCCTGATCACGCTCGCGATGAGAGACGACTTTAAACGTTTCCACCGAAAACGATCTAAACGGACTAGTTGCTCCCACTAATTTAACAGACCCATTAAGTTTAACTGGTCTCGGTGTACATTGACTTTTTCTCGTCGAGTGGGTTCAACGAGGGATTAATCCGATACCCGAGATACTCTCTTTTTAAGGGGGTATTCTGGTAATCCGGCTTTCCAAATTTGCTTTTTTTACATTTTCTCGAAGTATATGCTTTCGAAAATGTCCTATGTAAACGGATTCGTTTGAATTCGTAAAATTAGCAAAGTTATAGATGTTTAAAGGGAACGGTGTACTGCTCGCAACGTAAGTATGAATATTTTTGTACAACGAGTAACAAAAACTTCGAATGTGTTTTTCTCAAAAAATATTTTATTTTATAACATTATTATTTATTTCTATATTTTTATATTATCGTTTTATAATATTTTACTTTTTGTACTGCACGATTGATTGTAAGTATGAATATTTTTATACAATGGGTGAGAACTTCAAATGTGTTTATCTCAAATCCATGCTTTTTGAACTGGCTGACGGGATATCTCACGTTTCGATTGACTTGAAATTTGGAGGAGATCTTCACCGGATGTACCTTTATCGTATGAACCATGGATTCCAAAATCTGATGTTTATTTCTATTTCTTTTTTTTTTTCTTTTTTTACCACCCAAAGGACTAAAAGCACAAGGAAAATCAATACTTTAACTTCAAAATGCTGCCATTTTTTTAATTTTCGAAATTTCGCTGTTTCCTTGGTTCATACGATAGCCATATACTAATTATATACTAATTTATACTAATTAACCTTGCATTCTGGTTTTTTAGTTTCAAATAACCAGGTGGACCGGAATCACGTGAGTCATTCGAACCTGTTTTTAAAAATATGCTTTACCTTTACCTAAGACTATATAATTTCCACAACTTTCATTAATTTCGTTAAAAAAAAATTGCAAATACTCTTTAAATATGAATAAATCTGTGTGCGAAAACTGCATACCAAAATGTATCATGGTTTCCTTAGAAAAAAGTCTCCAAAAGGTCGACTTTTTCAAGCCGGATTACCAGAATACCTCCTTAAGAACTCACTCGAAGTCGATTCGAATTCACTTGGTTCCTTCGTCGAAAGACTTGGTTCGTAAAATCCAATCTACGCAAGAGCTTCTCGCGAAACTTCTCGCAAGGATGACAATGAACGGTGGACTGGACTAAATCATTCAGCCAAGCTGCATAATCCACGTGGACAAACCAGTTGTTCGCTGAACTGTCCGACTAAGCCCCAGCAACTTGACTAAACTACTGCAAGCGTCCTGCGAGACAGGTAGTGGAGTTCGATGAATTATTGCACGTCCCATTAGCGCAGACAATGGACTCGTTGCGTAGACGTGGCACCGTTACCCCGCGAGAGAAAAACGATTAAACCTCCGTCGCGAGGACTCGTAGCGAAACTGGCAAACGCTCCGCGTGATGCGCCGCGATATCATCTGCGTTGTCTGATGAAATAATTATTCATTCGGACGCGAATCATGTCGGATATTAGCGAACAGATAGAGGTATATCGTACAGCGAGAGATACGTAAAACGTGCAACCGTAGCGACTCAAGCTCTGGTTGTTTTAGTATCTTCAACCTGACAGTATCTTTGGGTTTAGCATTTTGTGGAAATAATTCTCTCACGGAGTGACCTGTTTGAAACAACAAAGCAGATCCTTCGTCTCTGATCGAGGATTAGTTTGTTTGGGTAATTCGTCAAATATCATAAATCGGCAACACAAATCACCAAACGTAAAGGAGAGCCATCTGAAAAGTTAAACTCTGAAAAAGTTAATTTCTATCATTGTTCGAAACGCTAGTTTTCAACAAATTTTCAAACTCCGGACCAGTACGAAGATGTGCAAAGAATCTTGAATCTTCTTAAAGGCTGAATCTTTAGGACTAGGAGCCTCTGAAGCTTTAGGACTTGTCTCTCAAAGTTCTCGAAATTTATTTCGCAAATACACTACTATCAGCGATATATGCGACATTTGAGAGTCCACGATACTGCTCACAATCACCGAGCGTGAAGGCTTCAACGTTCAACTTATGCTTAACCTCTCGCGCTGGGCAACTGGTTCGCGGACCATAACGAGTGACCAAACCGTATACAATAATTCGTCGCTTTCTTTTTGAACTCGTCGGTATGATATCACTGTATAAAAATTATTAAGAATTAATAAACTTATCATTTGTTTTACTTAGGTTATATTTAAATATACTTGAAACTGAGAAAATGTTGCAATTTGGGACAAAAAGTTTCCGATGTGCGTGGCACGTCATTCCAGTGCAAGAGGTTAACCACGTTGCGCTGGCAACTGATTGCGGACCGTAACGAGTGACCGAACCGTATACGGTAATTTGTCGCTTCCTTTTTCTTTTTGAACTCGTCGGTATGATATCACTGTATAAAAATTATTAAGAATTAATAGACTTATCATTTGTTTTACTTAAGTTATATTTAAATATACTTGAAACTGAGAAAATGTTGCAATTTGGGACAAAAAGTTCCCGACGTGCGTGGCACGTCATTCCAGTGCAAGAGGTTAACCACGTTGCGCTGGCAACTGATTGCGGACCGTAACGAGTGACCGAACCGTATACGGTAATTTGTCGCTTCCTTTTTCTTTTGAACTCGTCGGTATGATATCACTGTATAAAAATTATTAAGAATTAATAGACTTATCATTTGTTTTGCCTGGGTTACATTTAAATATACTTGAAACTGAAGGAAATGTTGCAATTTGAACAAATGTTGAATTTTCCAAGCTTGTCGCAAAACAAAACGCTACAAAACGAACGAAGTTGAATTTCATATATGACACATCGTGGTCGTGAGAAACAAGCCGGAGGATGATCGATTCGCGAAAGAGAGAAGCGTTCTTGCACGTGCCGAGCGAGCCGTGGCGAAATTAAAATCTTTCGCAGAAAGCGGGCAAGAACACAAAGAAGAAGAAACGGGAAGGACGACAAGACGAGGGGCGAAGGATCCAGCTTATCCGCGGTAATCGCGACCACGTTTTTGGGCCCCATAAATCTCATTATCGCGACAGTTTTCGCCCCGCGGCGCTACGTTACTGTTGCGCTTCCTCTCGCTCCTCGTTTTTCTCCGGCCGGTTCTCACCCTTGCTCGCACGTTCACGGTGAGGTGAAACTTCCCTCTTGTCTTCGCGTGTGAACCGCGAGCGGCCAGTGTCCACTGGAAACCGCTCGGAAATTCGTCTTCCTCCAGCCTTCCGCGAGAAACTATCGCGCGTTATCTTGCCGTGTCCCTCGGGAACTTCTCTCCACGCCGAGTTTGTCGGCGGCGCCGCACAAAGGCGACGTGTTTCGCGGCTGGTAATTACCAACCGGCCGAATCTTCTCTACTCCTTCACGGACGCTGCCAGAAACACGCGCGCGCGATCTCCACCGCAAAAACCGCATCTTCCTTTGTAAAGTCCGCGTCGTGATAGAAATGCGAAGGTGTCGTCGTCGATACAAAGTAAAAATTAAAAAACTGTAACATTGGTAACGAAACAGTGCGTTTTTGAGAGGAGTAAAACACAATGTTACACATTCGATAAAGGATCGCGAAGAATTTTGAATGAATCGACGCGTTAATATTTGATGCAATTTACTTTTTCTTCTTGGAGGGTATTTTTGTATTATAGTATAAAAAAAAAACAGTTCGATCTAACGATAGGTTACGCCGCTCGTTTAAAAATATATTTTTAAGGAACATCGTCCCTTAAATGGGTTTCATCCATAAACGCAATTATCTAAACGAAATTATTCGTCTCAAGTGCATTTTTCTCTTTTGAGAGGGCAGTAATTTGATACACTTAATTTGTACCAAGTTATAAAAGTTACTACTATTTTTTTTCAAGTATAATTATGTAATTTCTCTTTGCATCAATCGATGCAGCTGGTCGTCCTCTACGAAAAAAGTATTAACCTATCTACTTTTAAAACCCATTGAGAGTTTAGCAGGTATTTCTTATAAATACTATATATAAAAGAGAGGAAGTCCAAGAAAAGTCCTTCCTCGTCTTTCATATGATAGATTTTTTAAATTAAAGTTAAAGTGTCTCCTAAACTAATTACACATACAGATTAAAACCTAAAAATTATACTTGAAAATATAGTATACAAATGCCTTGTATCTTCTATACGTATCTATCTACAGATGTCAGACGAACTAATTGTAAGTGTAAAACCAAATTATTGCTCTCCCGAAACAGAAAAAGAAAAAATGCATTTGAAACATCTTTTAAACGACGAATAATTTTCGAGATAATTGCATTTACAGATTACAATAAGACACCCTGTACAGCTGGTGACAGCGAATCACAGCAAATTGACTCAACTCAAACAAACGGTTCGTTACGTTCGATCATCGTCGAGTCGACGTAAGAGTATCAACGCACGCGATTCATTTGAATTTTTCTCGTTTCCCCTGTTATCAATTTCACTCTCTCTCCCTCCGAAGCTCGCGGCCGAAATGGCTCGTGCACGATACGGTTCCGGTATTTCACCGGAATTTCAGAGAAATACGCTGTCGTTCAAAAGTGCGGGATCACGTTTTGCCATCTGAAGGATTCGTGAACTTTTCATTCGCGATGCGAACCCGGGACATCCGGCCGTCGTACATTTTTGATGGCCGAGTGTAGATACGGGAAAGGACGAGAGATGATACGTCTGGATATTATTTGTTATGAATATTTATTCAAATGCATGACTCCATTCTCTGGCAAGTATTCTTTCCTCTTTCGAGGTCTGCAGAACCAGAGAGCTTTGCATCCTCCACCGTCTCCGTCTCCGTTTTCGTGTACATTTTTCAACGTTTAGCGACATCTAAATAGAGATTTGTTTCCTCTTAAAGTTAAATATTGTATTTTACATTCTCTGTGTCCCCTCTATATTCCTTCGTATTTATTTATTTACTCCAACGTAAGTTTGAAAATATGTACGTTGGTTTAAAACGACTGTATACCGAGCGAGCCACTCAAGGGAGACTAGAAGTTGAAATATTTTCGAAATGATTGATTCTATCAGAAAAATGTTCAAAAGGCATTTAAAGATCAAGTTTGTTTCTTTAAGTGAAAAATAATTATAAATGTCTTTTAATACACTGTTGGATTTAGCTCGTCATTCTTTATGAACCATTACTTCAAGAGATATTTTAATTAAAAGAATATTCCAGTGTCATACTTGTTCAAAGTCGAATTTCTTTGCTCAGTTTCATAATTTTTAGATGTCACATGGTATTTTGTTTCTCAGATTATTCCGTTTCTTCTTGAAAACCCACTAGATTTCTTTCTTTGTTGCCAATTATGAAAAACAAAGTCTACATTGATGTATTAGATCAACAACTATTGAAGATACGCTTCAACGAATGAGTCAGAGACGATGTAGAAATATCACTGTACTGATGTTAAGTAACGTGAAACATTTCTGAAGAAATTAAATTGCAAAAGTGTTCAGATGTCAGTGATCATTACTTCGAGCAATAAATCACGTCACGTAACAGTGAAATAAATATTTACTTTATTTTAATTGGAATAAATAATTAACAAACGTTACACTACTATAGATAAATGCGATACTTTACGAGCATCACTCCGAATCATTTTAATTTGACATATCTCCTCGATTAATGATTTTACAAAGAACAACGAGCTGAATCGAATAATGTATTAAAAATTCGATGCGTCAACGCTAGGAAATAATAATTACTAATCAATCAATGCTTCTCTTGAAACCATTCAACTTTTGTCTAAAACGTTCTTTTGACGTGATTAATCGTTCTCTCAGTCTCAGCTAGTAGCTTACTCTGCACTTGCAAAATGTTAAATCCTTCATTCTCCGATATCAAACCTGACAATCACGAAGTCGATTTACGTGCTAATGAGCAGCACGTAATGAAGATTCGTAACATTCACAGTTGAAGATATAGTGAGCATGGTCGCGCGTTCAAATTTCCCGCGCTGGGTCCGAGAGTATTTTTGACATCTCGCTTCTCAGATCAGACAGATGACACGCGAGGACTCGGCTGGGAAAAAGAGCCGAGGGACACCACGACCGTCGTCTCTCGTCGCAACGGTGACTTGCTATAGTAGGCAAAACTGTGAAAGATTATCCATCCCCGCTGGCAGCATTGTTCTCCATTTGTTGCGACACGGACTGCGATCCGCATCGTCCCGCCACTATGAAAAAAAAATCCCGAAGCGCGCGAATGACGGACGAGCGGCGATCAAAGCCACTGATATTGAAAAGACGCGGGCGCGCGTGCAGTTAGGCCACCTGTATACATCGATTGTTTGATTGTTTGAAACTCCCCCCCCCCCTCCTCAAACCTTGTAATTTAATTCCTCCTCGTTTTGCCTCTTTTTTTTTCGTTCTCTCCGCTTTTCTTTCTGCTTTCGTCTCCTTTCGCTTCGCTCTTATGCTTTGGCACACGTGTAACATTGCACGCAACATTCGGGGTCGGATTTCGCGTTTCTTTGACGAACGGCGACACCGTGGCTGAATGGCACAGTGGTAATCGTGTCGCGGATGGAGAGAAGATAACGAGACGCCGCGAAAATGGATAATTATTGTGCGAAATAGGAACCGAAAACCCCGGGAAATGGGTCACGGCAAAAGTTAATGAGTCGTTGCGATGGCGGTCCCCGGGTGTATGTACATTTATATATATATATATTGTATATATGTACCCCCGTTTGCTGGTGACTTGAGAGTCTGTTGATTGGATGAACGCTGATTGCTGTTCCGTTTTAATTTTCTCTCTGGTTATGCGCCGTTCTACACGTCGAATTTGATATAACCGGTCTTTGCGGCTTGTAATTATTTCTGATACCAGCTACGAAGGGGATATCTGGACGTTGCCGATTATTCCACGAAAATTCCCCGGGCGTGCGTACCGATGGGCCGAATCAATTCGACGAACAACCTCGCGTACAATTTGTCAAAGTAACCCAATTTATAGAATAATTTCATTCTATTGGAACGAATGTTATGAAGTTATTAGGTGTTTTAATGAAATACATAAAATACGTTATGCAGTTTAATTAAGCTTTTGGCGGAACGTTCCGCCGCTGCTTAAATTTTCATCAAATTAGTCGCATAGAAATTATCCCCGATTTCCTTTCTCAAGCACTCGCTAATTAACTGTGATTTAATATACCAATATGAAACCGCGAATTTAAAGATATTCCATTAAAATCTGTTTAACTGCGTGAAAGGTAATGCTCGAACGAGCAAGAGAAACACGGGATGTTCCCGAAATCGTGGTACGACCACGGCCAGGAAAAAAAAAAGAAAAAAAAAGAACAAGTCGAAAAGAGAAAATAAATTTTTTCGATTCAAGCTCTTCGTTTTCGAGAAAACCGAGTTTCAACTAATTCTAGACTAAATACTCGAGTTTAACTCAATTCCAAACGGAGAAGAATGATTAATAAATAGAGTATCCTACATGTTCGAAATATATAAAAAATGTAGAATACATTTGTTTCATTTGCAATTTTATTTTTTCAAAAATTGACTGAACTTTTTTTTTTCCTTCAGTATACATGTACTTGACAAATTTTCAGACTCGATCTTCTCAAGAACCAAGCCTCTTACAAACAAATCTCATTCTACGTTTTTCATTCATTTTCATAGGTGTAACAATTTCCTTGATCATTCTTTTCTGAATTAGCTAAATTCAAGCATGCTTGATAAAATTTTCACACTATACTTTTAAACGTAGGAACACGATCCTACCGGTTAATTGTGACCACGATTTCGGGAACACCCTGTACATTCAGCGAAGACCTTTCCCAGATTTTCGCAAGATCGTCGATGACGACGACGACGACGGTCATCCCCGAGCAAACATCTCGTTATTCGGTGTAATCGGGCAAACCGATTAGATTCTAGTAACCTGTTGCTGTGCGTATCGAATTGAGTTCCCTGCCATTGAAACAAACAAACGCCGCAATAATGCAGATTACCTAATCACGGAATTAAATTCATATTTCTCCAGACACGCGTTAACCGAGTAATTCAGTGCTTGATTGTTCCCAACATTTGCCGCGATTTCGAACCGAGGAATCATTTGTGAGATACTGAGGTGCCGTTTTCGTTGCTGTCTTGCGTAGAATCTTATGCAATTGCGTGTATAAATTCCACGCGAGTAGATTCTGAAAGCGTGATTTTGGAACGTGTGTGTTCTAAACGCCTGGGTTTTTAGTCGCAAGTCGATTCTGCGCGTGTAAATTCCTCTTCTGTGTTGTCATTGTCACCTATGAGAGGCATATGTCTGCAACGTAATTTATGTTTCATAGCGACGATGCCTTTACTTTTAGACAATAATACTAATAAGTCCATATCCACTTTTAACTAACAATATTATATCGTACATAAATATTTTTTAATCACTTGCGCTGGCAATTGATTGCGGACCATAACGAGTGACCAAGCCGTATACAGTCGTCGCTTTCTTTTTAAACTTGTCGCTATGATATCACTGGACAGAAATTATTGAGAAGTAATAAATTTATTATTTATTTTGCCTGGGTTATACTTAAATATACTTAAAACTGAGAAAGTATTGCAATTTTGGGACAAAAAATTCTCGACGTGTGTGGCACGTCATTTCAGCGCAAGAGATTAACAAGAGTTCCCAATCTTGGAAATGTTTTTTTTTTCTCTCGGGTACTCCACCATTCCAATAGACGTGAATTGTGATTTCTTTTTTAAAAGACGTAAATTAGTCGAAACATGAGATGAAATTACATGTAGCAGGTAATAACTCTAGTCTCAACTATCTTTAACTCGACTCTAGCACACGTATATATAGATTTTTAACGCCTCTAGGTATCGGCGATTGACTTTTGCTTTAAAGTCTGAGCAAACATCTGTCGAATGGAAATCGCGGATCATTACAGAAATCTAAATGAAATCTGAAATAGTAGTCGATACTCGTCAAATTCTACGTCGAAACAGTAGTATCGGAATATTGTATTCGATATAAAAACTGCTTTGAATAAATCGCAAATCAATACGAGAATTGACAGAAATCTGCAGATACTGGTTCAAAAATGTTCAATTCCACAAAGTACCCTAAATCGAGTCACCTTACGTTACATGTGTACCTATCGAATCAAAGGGGAATCAAAGATGGAGTAACGTGATGGCACTTGGAAATCTGGGAGGAAAAGAGGGTGGCGCTCGGTTCGCGGCGTAGACCGAATCGGCGGAACGGAGGATCGCGCGTGTGTGTTGGCCGCGATCCTTTGATCCGATGGGAATCTGTCAGAGATCGCTGATCGACGTGAAGAGCAGACACTCCTTCAATGTTCCTGACGTGTAAACGGAACCCTCGTCGAGGACCCTCCGAGAAGCATCATTCGCGATTGATGATCCGCTTGATCGACGACGCTGCGGCTACGCCGGCGGGTTGCCACCGGATATATCTCGGGGACACGGCGGCTCTCGAGAGGACCTGTCACCACGTGGAAACAGATGTCCAAATGTAATTGAAGTTTCAGTTACGTTGAAATAAAAGTTGCTCGCCCGAAACGAGGGACCTGCCTCTCGTAATAAATTGCTCCAGTCAAACAAATTGCAAGCCGATTACGGTGAAGAATTCGCGGTTTCGATCAATGGGTATTTAAGACCGGGTTGAATCATCCTTGCTGCGAATTATGTTTATGGTGCATCTGATTCTGCTATAGTCGAATGATTTTCTCGTAGAGCACGTACGTTGCGTGACGCTGATGTTAACTCCACCGATATTAGTCGACACTTTCTTTATCGTCACGTTTATCAAACTCTCGAGCGAGATAACTTTGATGCAACGCGAGACAACCTGCTGAGATGCGATGGTTCAAGAGCTTGCTCGAAGTAAGCTTCTTCTATATCTAATAACCAATAAAGTCAGATACCGGAAATAGGTTTGAGCTTAACGTTCATCCAAATCCGACATTCATCCGATATTTCTTCCGAAATGTCGTTCTATTTTTAATATTTACAGAATTCTACCTATGCATGTTAACGAAATTGAACGTAAACAACATTTTAATCAACATAAAAGCGTTCCAGGTTTGGTGATTCTACCAATAAAGCCAGATAAATCAATATCAGAAACAAATTTGAGCTTAACGTTCCAAATTTGTCCGATATTTCTTCGAAATGTCGTTTCACTTTTAATATTAACAAAATACCTGCAAATACATATTGACAAAATCGAACGTAAACAACAATCGTTTAACAATTTTAATCAACATAAAAGCGTTCTAAGCTCGGCAATTCCAGCTCGTGGCTCGAGTTCACGTTGGTGGATTCTTATCCTGGTATCGCGAACGCCGTGTGGTTGGCATCTGAAGAGCGCGCCATCGAGTCGACCGTTTCCCTCCGTTCGACGATCGACGTCTCAAAGACGGATCTCCCCTCTTCTCTCCTCTCTTCGCCGGTCCTTTCAACAAGTTCGCTCGTTCAGCTGCTCACGTACTCTCTCTCTCTCTCTCTCTTTCTCTCTCTGGACGAGGTTAATCGCCATTTGACCCAATTTCGTCTTCGCGCCTTAAACGCGACACGGAGAACAATGGAGACTTGAACGTCATATCTGCCCGTTCGGATAATTCTCCTTGCGGCCTTTTCCTAATGCTCCCTCAGCCGATTCCTCGGGATTTCAGGATAATGAGCGCGCGAATGACAATTACGGATTGTCCTTCCTCTCCTCCACCTTCTGCCTGTTTCTCCCTCCCCTGGCTGTGGCCCAGAGACGTCCTTAATTGCGATTGGAACGTTCCCCCTCGAATCTCAAAGCTACAGAATCCTGCGTCCGTCTGTTGACTTGGATTCGAAACGGGAGGGATCGATATCGATCGACGTTGAAGATGAGCGTGCAATCGCTTCGAAAGTGGCAGATTCTTCGTGCTTGGAAAAAGACCTCGAGTTTCATCCGATCATCCTGATGCTTGGTGTCATGTACTTATCATACACTCTGACCAGGAGCAATAAAGTTCCACTACTTCTCAAAACTCCGCGAAAATTGCGGCACAGACTTGTACAAAAATGTGGCCGAAAAAATAATGAAGGCAATCAGTGTTTAAACACTTGCGCTGGCAACCGACTGCGGACCATAACGAGCGACCGAACCGTATACAATAATTCGTCGCTTTCTTTTTCAACTCGTCGGTATGGTATCACTGGATAGAAATTACTGAGAAGTAATGAACTTATTATTTGTTTTGCCAATTTTGTTTTACTTAAATATATTTGAAAACTGAGAAAGTATTGCAATTTTGGGACAAAAAATTCTCGACGTGCGTGACACGTGATTCCAACGCAAGAGATTAATCTTCAAATTTTTGTCTTCGCTTCGTCCGCCGTAGAGTTAAGTCTAGTTAGCCAATACGTTGCTGCTTCACTTTGATAATTTCCTACTCAGTTGTTGAATGATCATTAGCAAAGTCCCAGTTAATCATTTCCTTCCGACCAGTCGTTACTTGTAATTACTTTATAAGTTAGTGACTCTGGCCATCTAACTCGATCGTACGGTCGAGTTTGACTCGTTTGGGTGTTCAGGAATGATGATTTAATTTAATAGCACTGGATCGTATAATCTTGTCTAGTCGAGATACGATATATTTCACCACGTTGACTACTTTGTTCGGAGGTTTTACCTCGCGGCTCACTTTTGACAAAAACTCTTGACGGTCAATTGCAAACTGAGATTCCGAGATTCACTTCGATGATCACTCGATGAAACTCTGGGAGATTTCAACGCTTGGCCGCTGCGAGCCAAGCTTATTTTGCACGTGCTAGTTAATCACATTTGTCTGGCAACGATAACCGACATTTCTAGAACGTAGAAGGTGCCTTCGATAGTATTGTCTCTGACTCTTTGATCTAGTAAACATAATATCGAAAATTGTCGAAAGAAGTACAGACTAGATCACAACTCGTAACATTCTTGCGCCAATATTTGGGATATTCTCGAGTTTCTCTTAACCTCTTGCGCTGGAATGACGTGCCACGCCCAAAATTTTCTCATTTTTAAGTATATTGAAATATAACCCAGACAAAACAAATAATACACTTATTATTTCTTACAATTAGTCATTTCTACCCAGTGATATACGATGAATTCAAAAAGAAGACAAATTGTCGTTTGGTCACTCGTTATGGTCCGTGAACCAGTTACTAGCGCAAGAGGTTAATCGCGTAATCACGACGTCACGATATCCGAGTTCTAATTAGCAAAACAAGTTCAAGGTTCGCTGCTTGAAATCTGTCTCGGTGGAAATCCCACTATACGGAATTGGACGCGGTATGATCTTTCCTCGCGTAACTCGAATGCTGAGAGCCGCAAAGGGGAAGGAAACAACGGCGTCCAATTTGGCATGGAAGCTCGAGCGATCGGCACCAATTTACTTATAACCGGCGTTCCCCGTGGGCACCACCTTCCCCCCAACCATCGGAGAGGTGAACGAGAGAAAAGAGGAGAGGAGAGGAGAGAAGAGCGATTCAGCGATTCTCAAGACGAAGGCGAAACGATCCGCCGCCGATTCGGGGGAAAAGGTAGGCTCGTTTTCGAGGCCAGCCAATTAATTTCTCCACGCAGCTTATCGAGATTCTCCGCCGATGGCCCGGAGCGAGAGCGGTCGCCTCTCGTCGAGCGTTGGTTTATTCCTGGCGGCGCGGCGGTGAACACCAAGCCCCGAGAAAATAGAGGTAGACGAGGGAAGAGAAAGTTAAGAAGAAGAAGGAGGAGGAGGAGGAGGAGAAGAAGAAGAAGAAGAAGAAGAAGAAGCAGGCGAGCAAGAGCAGGGGCCTACTCTCCTCGACGAGGAGCACAGACCGAACCTCGTGGAGGAGCCGTAGAGGCGAGGTCAACGTTCTTCGGAGGTGCATTGCCTCGGGGGCAAGAAGAACGAGGAGCAGGGGAGGGAGGAGAGAGAGGTTGACTGCGAGGAGGAGTCGGTGCAACACGGCAAGGGCAACGGGCGAAAGGAAGAGACGCGGAACGAGTGGACGATAGGCAAAAACGAACGAGCGAACCGGCGTATATACACAGGAAGGGGCAGAGATGGGGAGAGGAAGGGCGCGCTCTTGCGCGCGCGGCACAGGATGGCAAGAGATAAACAAGAAGAAGAAGAATGGCGGAGAGTGGCTGGAGAGGAGAGAACCAGCCTGGCCAGAGCGGCAGGTGCAACGGGCAAACCGCGAGGGGATGCTTGCAACGTTATGAGGATGTGAATTCCCATAATTGCGGCTTGGATCATCGACTTACGGCCGGATTTCGATCCGCGTTCAGGGTACCCGCCGCGCCAGAGCACCAGGAGAACGGATTTTCTTATCCCCTTCTTCCACGCTTCCCTCCTCGTTCACCGAAAATTGCCTCGTTCGGATTTTACCTCTCGGTAACCTTCGAGATTCTGCCTCGGGCATGCCTGATATTTAAACTTTCTGCGATCGGTATTCTGGTCTCTCTCGCATATCCTCGTCTTCGCTGCTGTACGAATGTCGTGTATCATAATACAACTCTTAACTGTGAATGACACGACACGAAGAAATTTGAAAACTGGCGATTTTTTTTTGCGTAAGTGACGAGTATAAATTCACTGTTTGACTCTACATTTTCCGGGATATTAAAAGTATGCGTTACAGAAACTGTTGTTTACGTCATCTTGCAGCGGACAATATATCTACATATCACCCACGCCGAATAGAGGCACACATATATACGTACGAATAAATGCTACATTTATATATATATATATATATATATAATTGTGTTATTCAGTGAACACGAAAACGAACGATTATAAGTATTTAAAGTCCAATATGAAATTGAAATATTTGATTGGCAATATAATATGTAATTTTAAAGTATTATTTGTCATTACAGAAACCATTAAGTTTATTATTAAATCATTTAACCTGTTAGCTGTGTATACTCGTCACGAGGAAATAACAATCTTTTGTGTATGCATAAAAGTAATTACATTTTGTTACTTAAATTAAATTTCTTGTGGAAGATAAAACATATTTGTACATTGTTGAATATTTTTAGACTAGACCAATTCTTTTCACATCATTTCTGGTACTAGTGTTATTTCCTTAATAATTTAATTCAATTTTACAACAGCTGCACGTACTCTGTGTGTTTGACGAGTATAATCGTCGTTCTAGCGACGCAATTATACACTACGGAGTTATACACTTTTGAAAACCGGCACCAGAGCTGAGAGGTTAAGAACAGGTACGTAGGTATTCTCCATTGCTTTCGTGAGGACAGCGTTCAGAGATTGACTCGTAGAATCAAGTATTATAAGGGAAGAAATCTAAAATAGAATAGAAGATTCAAAAAGGATAGACAACCCTCATGATACTCGCGCATCATTTTCTCGATGCTGGTAGTTTAATCCTCGCAGCTTCGAATCCCAAAGTTCCGCCATTGCTCGACTCTACATTGAATCTACATTGAACTGTAATTGGATTTCATTGCCAAGATGCGTTCTATTCTTCTATTCGTGGGATTATCGTTCCAACGATCCTATTCTCTGATTTGAGTTCTTTCGAATCTACGTAACTGCGTCCTCGTTATCTCGACTGTTTCTCGTTCGTAGTGCATACACGCGATGAGGCGAAAGCAAAAAGAACGCTGAATATTCCCGAACACCCGGAACTTCCACCTTGAAGAACCCACGTAGGACTTCGACGTGAGCTCACCTCGTAATCGCGCTCTAAGCGAGTGACTAACCCACAGTGAAAGTAAGTGAGTATCTCAGTTACAGTGACACCTCCCACACTCGTTGCGCTGGACAGGATTTATTCGTCTGTCGATCGTCTATCCCCGCAATTTCCTGTCCAAATTTTTGTTCCCTGAACGTTTCAATTTTGCTAAACATTATTCACACTTTTCTCTAATCCCGCTTTTCCCAGTCTACTCGATTCAACCCTCTCGCGCGACTAACCTTCTTCCTTAATCTTTTTTCAATTTGCTTGAAGAATTTTCGTGAAGAATAAGCAGAAAATGCATAGCAAAGAGAGAGAGAGAGAGAGAGGTGTTCTTTCGACGTTACGAATTAATCAGCATTAAAAATATTCAAGAAACGTCACGATGAAAAGATGAATGAAAGGAAAAAAAAAAGAAAAGAAACGAGAAAGCGCCGTTAACATTGGCGCTGTTGGGTCGACAAATCTTCAATTTAAATCGGGGATCGTTGTTCGGGGAGAACGGCGCGATGAACGTAATTCGAGCGCGACGATGGCCACGCACAAAGGCTGTACGTGTCAACGGCCGGTCGATTAAAAAAGATCATCCTGGATGGGCATAAATCAGCATTACATAAATTAACGGCACGCTACTTTCTCTTCTGCATAGCGGCGACACCCACACACGATCGCGTGCAAACCGGCTCCTATCAGCCACCATCGTCGATAGATTTGCCGAGTCATCGGTCCCAGCGTCAATTGCCCAGCGATTTAACTTACGGTTTATCAAATACTCGACTCGTATCTCGATTTCGTATAGTTACTCTTAATTGCTGTTTCTGGATAGTACCAATCCTCAGCGGAACTTCTCTGTTTTTACTAGGGATGATTCAACGAGAAAGAAACAGATTCTTTTTATCGACTTCTCTTGGTATTTCTTCATGTAGCATTAGCATTTAATTTTAATTATAAATTGTATAAATATAATTTGTAAGGTTTATAAAACCTTGTGTATGTATGTATGTAGATTCGTTTCACGTTAGCATTAGTATTTTAACAAAACACGGTGTGGATTGTCACGAGAAACGATACTAATAGCAGTGCACACGTGTATGGCCAAGAACATCTTGACGCAAAAATTTAACAAATAAAATTATCAAACAAAAATTCCCCTCGAATGCTGGCAGAATTTCTTTCACAATTTTACACAAAACAGCAATTTTCCGTCTGGGATATTCCCAGAGCATAGACAAATGACAAGTTTATCTAAACAAAATGAATATCGAATTGGTATCTACACCGAATAAAAGTAAATTATTAACAATTGATAATTTTAACAATATTATTATATTAACAATTAATAATTTTCGTAATAATTAAATTACGGACTTCGGGCTCGAGTTACAAAGCTGAACTGTGTTCGTCCGAGCCGAACGCTTTTCAAGTCTTTCTTCCCAATCGCTTAGTTAGCGATCCTTGAAAAGCGAGGAGAGCACGAGCCTAAACGGGCATTAGCTTTATCAAAGCGTCCGTCACGACGATTCATCGCCGGGTATAATTGCATTAACGGGGCAGCGTTCGTATGAAAATTTATCACGACCCGTTCCGTTACAGGAACGTGCCTCCTGGTGGAACAGCCTGCAACCCTCGACCCGTTCAATTAAACGATCGTCGAGCAGCCCGCGAAACTTGGATCGTTTCTCAATTACGCTCCCTCCCTCCTCCTCCTCCTCCTCCTTCTCACGGTAATCCGAAAGGCGACGCGATAAATTTGCACGCTCGGCCTGTTTTCATTCCGTCGTCTTACTTGCGTCGCTGGTGTTTGTTCTGCGATCTCCCTCTGGCGAACGACAGATTTCCGTCCCTCGTTCCGGATGGGGGGATGGAAAAATGATCGCCGATGAAACTCCCGGGCCGGTACTAATTGGATTATAAAGCAGACTCCACTTAACCCGAATCCGGATGAATCTGGCCGCCGGTTTTATCCGTGTTGAGAAAACGCTCTTTCCTCGGCGTCTTTGAATGAAAAAACCCATATGGCAATCTTTTTATGGCTTGATATACAGGATGAGGCCGGAATTCGTAGTACAACCGAGCAGATGGTGATTCTATGGTCAAGAAATAAGAAGAAAATTTGGTGTAACGTTTTTTTGATCTGTGGCTCGGTTTTCGAGAAAATCGACTTTAAAGTTTTCTTCATCTTTGTGAACGATTTAGTTGTCTATTCTTCTACCGCCGTTGTCTCCGTCCGAGATAGTTTATAAATATTATTTACTGTGTGGTTAAAGCAGTACAAAGTGCTGCTACGGATAATTAATTTTTTATTCCTTATTACTACTTTCTATTGCAATACTACAATACAGTACACTGTTACAAGTATTGTTGAAAGTGTCTTATTCGTTGCTGCATACATAAGTTTGCTCGACGAATTAATGATATCTGAACAGAATGTAAGTAGATATCGTTTTTTTCATTTCTCGAATTCCTCCATAATCTTTTGCTTCAATGTGTGATATCTGAAATATTGTCTTTATAAACTTGTTCTTTGATATGGCCTCATAAAAAAGAATCTAGAGGCGTGAGATCCGGAGACTTTGGTGGCAAACGTATTATCTTACTATCGCGGCCGATACGACACGAATACGTTTGATTTAAAAAATTTTTTACCACCCTCGTGTAATGTGGTGCACCGTCATGTTGGAAAATCGTACTCCTTATAGTAGCTAAACAACGAAGGCAATTCGTAGAAACTCACAAGTGAACAAACTTTAAAGTCGATTTTCTCGAAAACGGAGCTCCAGATAGAAAAATGTTATACCAAATTTTTTTCTCATTTTTTTAACGTAGAATCGCCCTTTGCTCCGTTGTACTACGAATTCCGGCCCACCCTGTACAACTATTCTCCGTCAACCTCTAAATTCTCATTTATGCAGTCATGTTACCGATTTTAATCACTAACGCTTAGTAAAAAAAAAAAAAAAAAATTTCCTCAATTAATCTCTAACGTCCATGTGTTTTTTCCCTGATCGAAATTACTCGTACTCGCACGCAACTTCAGTCTGCCATTCGAATCTCCTGCGGCGTGACTCCATTCATACCGTTCAACGCAGAAAGCTCCATTCATAAAGATTCCACTCAAAAAGGAATTTGTCTAGAGGGAATTTCGCTTTCGAAATCGCCTTTCTCGTCACATCGTGACACGATTCGCGATCGTTGGGAGGAAAAAAAAGAAGGAGAGAAACAGACCCGACCGCACGGTTCTTGGAAAGAGCAGGGAAACGCGCAAGTGGTTCGCGCAACATGTTATTAACGACTAATTAATATGGCTAGCTATATTATCTACAGGCCGAGAGACTCTCGGATGGAGAACGTTGCAGAACCTGCGGCATTCCGCGCGGCAAGCGCAATTATGATTAATTTTATCGGCCGATCGATTGGATCGCGGCGTGGGACAGTAAATCAACGGGACGGTGGGCGGCCGAGTATCAACGATCAAATCGAAATTCGTCCAGTTCTCCAGATCGCGTATGCGCATACTTCCACGTTTATAGAAGTAGAGGTTTTCACCTAGAGGTTATCACGTTAAACTTTACTCTCTGCACTCGATTTATTTATTTATGTTGTTGGGTGTAAACTTGTATTTATTTTTAGGGAAACGAATTAAAGTAATTTACAGCAGTAGAATTCAATTTTTATATTTATTTTATTTATTATTATTATTATTAGATTTAATTTTTAGCATCTTTTAAAGTGTGATGCTTTTTTAGCGAGTTTTATAACAAATTTATATTGTCATCTCCAGCATGACATAGAAGTGCAAAGGATAACATCTATCGAGACGACATTTCCGCCTAATAGGTGCGCTTTCAATTTATTAGAGGTACCTAATAATTATAATATCATTTATTTATTATAAGTAATATCGTTTTTCGACACTGTACAAAATTTTATTTTATTCGAGAGTTAACAAACAGTTTCAATCTATAATTTAACAATAAGCACGCTAAATGTCAATATATTTAACTAAAATATTCAAGTTAAATTATTGTCGCCAGTTGAAGCAATGTTTATTGAATTTGAAGAAAACGAAATTGCTTATAGGTATCCCTAATACATCTATTTCAGCCTTGAGAAACCTTGGCCGAGCCAGGTTAGGTACGCGCGCGAGCTTGTTTGATCCAATCAAACAGTGAAAAGGAAGAGCAAGGTGGAAGGTCGTGAATCGCGTCTCGCTCGTGAGAGAAATTGATTGACGCGACAGACTCGCAATGTCGTTTCGACTCGAGATTATCCCGCTGCACGCTCTTGTCCTCTCCGCGTGTCTCTGATACGTTTTCTTTCGCAGAAACAAGTGCAACATCCCCGATACTGGGTTCTCGATCCTGAACGAACAGGAAGATGGAAAAATCAAGCCAGAGCACGTGTGTTTTATTGTTCGACGGGTAACGCGAATATTAAGACTGGTTAGAAGGAAGTAGCAAGTTCCTTCGAGAACTTGGTTGGAAAAGATGGAAAGAACTCGAAGGAAGAAGATGGAAGCACGTTCTACCTCGGCTTGCCTAATTTACTTTGGAAATCCAGCGCAGATCGTCAAACGAAATTACTGTGTGTGTATGTGTGTGTGAGTGTGGTTTCCTAGAGCGAGCCGTTTGACGTGGTGCAATTTAATTGAGAAAGAATCGCAAGGGGACTCGCAAACAGGGAGGAGAGGAGGCGAAGGAGTTCGGGCCGGAAATACCGTGTCCCGGCGGCACAAGTATAAAATTGAATTTCCGTTAAGTTTCGGAGCACTTTACAAGGTGGTACGCGGCCTGTTCTTCGCCGAGACAACAGCCTCCGAGAGAACGGAGCCATGACAAACGACACCGGGCAAAAAGCTCTACCGTGCAATCGCGTCGATCTAACGAGTCGCTGGCATGGTGTACATACATACATACATACATATATACATACGTAACCAACCAACCAACGACAACTACATCGCGAGCGTCGTTTGCTGCACGCTCGATGGAAACTGGCAGAGTCGATCCCCGGTTCGAATCGTCGCGGAATAAAAATAAACGGGCGGCGCGAGCCCGATAAAAACGCGATCTATTCGCGTCGCGGCTCGCCGTTTAGAAGGGCGCGTCTAAAAAAACCGCGGCGACAGCTGCTGCTGCTGCTGCTGCTGCTGGCGAGGATTTTTCTGACGGTGCCCGGAACGCGAGACACTCGAATTACAGGGGCCGGTGTTGTGGTCGTAATTTTGGGCTCGACGCGAACGTTTCGGCTCCCGTCTTCGGGATTAGATGCTCCCTGCAGCAGAGCTGCTGGCGTACGAGCAGTTTGTCGGCTGGAACGTGACTTTCTCCGTTTCAGGGTGATCTCTCGAGGGTCGGACGGCCTCTTCGAAAGAGGAGTTCCAGCGATTTACAGGACAAGGCAGATTCTTTCTTAACCTCTTGCGCTGGAGCGACGTGTCACGCGCATCAAGAATTTTTTAATTTTAAATATATTTCAATGATAGGCAAAGCAAATGATAAGTTTAGTACTTCTCAATAATTTCTATTCAGTGAAATCGTACGGACGAGTTCGAAAGGAAAAGAAAGCGACGAATTATTGTATACGGTTCGGTCACTCGTTATGGTTCGCAATCAGTTGCCAGCGCAACGTGGTTAACCTCTTGCGCTGGAATAACGTGTCACGCACATAAGGAATTTTTTTAATTTTAACAGTATTAAATATATTTCAATGATAGGCAGAGCAAATGATAAGTTTATTACTTCTCAATAATTTCTATTCAGTGAAATCGTGTCGACGAGTTCGAAAGGAAAAGAAAGCGACGAATTATTGTATACGGTGCAGGTCACTCGTTATGGTCCGCGAATCAGTTGCCAGCGCAAGGAATTAAGGATAGGCATGATATTAGGGATTGGTTTCAGAGCAATTTCCGAAGGATTGTAATTCGACTTAATAGATGGGGAAAGCCCATGTGAATGAACGTTTGAACACGTACGCTGACTCGTGTTGTTTGCAACGGAAGTTGTAACACAGATAGGGTGAAGCTGTAACATGCTGCAACATACTGGAAATGTGTAACTCCAAGTTTGACAGCGTGATCCGTATCTACCTGCGTTGTTATTAATCGTGCCATAAACTCGAACCAAGTGTCGGTCGTGTCAATTTTCAAGCTTGATTTACCTCGACTAACTAGAAAGGAGCTGAATATTTATTAAAACGTATCGCCCCCCCCCCCCTCCAACTCCTCGAAAGTCTGACAACACTTCCGTTTGCATATTTCTTCTGCTGCGTTTCGCAAAGGCTCCAGTCGGGGATAGTCGTCGCACCGATCGTAAAATCGCACTACACATCTGTAGCAACGAGTGAACGGTGATTCAGAACTTCGCGAAGGTTGTAAATCTTACGGGTAAATTTACAACGCAGGCTTGAATAGAAGTTCGCGAGAGACTACCGCGAATTATTGGACGCTGTATCTTGAACGAAAGCTGCAACGAACAGAAAAATTAATTGAATTCTTCTTTCTTTCTTTCTCTATTTTCTGGACTGAAATATATATATATATATATATATATCGTTGTACACAGATTCCAACGTAGAGAATATTAATGAACCATCCAGATATTTTGTTACCGACACTATATTGTAGTTTCATATTCATGAGCACGATGCGAAACATAAATAGGATTTCAACTGGTCACGTTAATTATTATTTCCGCGGGAAATAATTATTTCCGTGCTTAATTTAGTTGTTTTCATTAATTATTTCAGTAACAGTTGGCTCGCGAAATAATTTACTCGCAATATTATCGTTGCTCGTATACGTGCTGTTGTTGTTAAAGGTAACGATAGGCATAAATAAAACACGCAATCTGTGCGTTAACAACAAAAATTTCAATTCCCGGGTCATTCTCCATTGGAAGAAAGAGTGAAAACTGAGTGACGAAAGTTCGTACTTCTCGAGAAACACAAATCAAATACACGTTTACGTGTGTATTATGGTTAAATACGAGACAACGGTTGCTGATATTGCGTAAAGCAACTCCTACATTTCGTACGATAAATCAGTAGTGGTAATAAATCAAAGTAACGGCTGGCCATAATCCGTCATTACTCTTCGCTGACGTGAAAGGCAAAAAGTCGTAAACTATGCCCCTTATTAATAACACGTCTAATTAACGTGGCGCGGCCTAGTTGCTAGCCTACTACATCTGCAACGAAATCCTGATAGAATTCAACCTGCAGCGGTTGATTCGACGTCAAAGAGATCGTATCGTCAAACGTGGCTAAAAATCCCAACTTTGCAAGCTATCTGGCCGGGACAAGATCGACCCAGAAATCACCTCATTAAGCAATCCTGAGATACAGAGCTCGTTAACCAGGCTACCTCGATCATCCCCTAACTCGACACAAAAGAAATTCCGCTTCAAACAACTCTCTTGTTGCCGTGTCTACTCCGGAACACCGAGTGAGGGAAGAGAGAAAGAGAGAGAGAGAGAAAGCTAAGAGTGACAGGGAGTCGATGTCGCATTAAAGCGATTTTCCACGGCCGGCGAGGCTGGTAGCGCCAAGGCCAAGGAAAAGAAAAGAAAAGAAAAGAAAAATCGGAGGGAAAATAACAAAGGCGCAAGTGGAATCCGGAAGGAAAGAGAGAGAGAGATAGAGAGAGAGAGAGAGAGAGAGAGAGATCTCGGTCGACGCGCCGGTCGGAGGAGAAGAAGGTAAACGCGAGAGGAGAGAGGCACACGACCTACAAACCCACTTCCTGCTGAAATAATGCCGGCCCGCGCTTTGCCGCGGCGCAGCTGGAAAAGCTGCGCTGCCGGGGACGAAGCGTCGAAAGGAGTAACTGGAGCGTCTCTAGTGACAGTAATTTGAAGCGACAGGCTTCCAATTAAAGCTCTTTAGGGGTAGGTCGCACAGCGAAGAGGAACCGACCGAGCCACACCGCGAACGCGAACAATGTCAAATTCAGCGGCGGGGTTCGCGCCCCGCTCGCGGATTTACATATCGCTTTATTACGACCGCGGCTCGATTGAATTTTCCCTCGTATCCCCTTCTCCCTTTCACACACTCTCATTATCTCTCTCTCTCTCTCTCTCTCTCTCTCTTCCCGTCCGCAACGCGCTACCGCTGACGCGTTACCATGAATGTTATTACGCCTACCCGCGAATGTCACCCCACCTACGAGCGTAATCGAGTTCCGTGCTACGTTTCCGCACGGATCACCATCCTCCTTGAACGCACGTGATAGCTTCGTGCACGTGTATGCGGGGAACGCTTTTCGGAAACATCGTTCCCAAACATCTCAGGTTTGGCAGACGGAGTTTCGAGAGGGTGAGCTTGCAGTTTCGCGCAACAGGAGGAGGAAGTAATTGGTAATTTTCTTTAAAACGCGGCTGCGCGCTCCCGGCATCGTTGCAAATGCGAGTCTTGCCTCTCGTTTTAATTTAAGTTTCTTCGATGACTGTTTCCGTTAAATGATTTTTGTTGGAAGATTGTTTCGTTTATTAAGCCTTTGAACTGACAAGTTCGCGGACCGTAACGAGTGACCAAACCGTATACAATAATTCGTCGCTTTCTTTTTCTTTTGAACTCGTTGGTACGATATCACTAGATAGAAATTATTAAGAATAATTCAGAAGTAAAACTGAGAAAATGTTGCAATTTGGGACGAAAAAATTCTCGACGAGCGTGGCACGTCATTCCAGCGCAAGAGGTTAAATAACTAGAAATATTAAAACAGCGGCGAACCTCTTCCCCGTCGCGAGCTACTTGGTTATTGTCGATCAATCTCCATCGTGAATATTAGTTCCCAGGCTGCCCCATATAAACTATTTTCCCTATCCTTCTTTAATTTTTAAACAAACGCGAATAACAAACACGTAAATAACGTGTCGTCATTGAGAATCGTTCGCTCGAATTAATTTGCAGTGTGATTCCCTTTGTGATTGATTTCGAATTACAGAAACTGAACCGTAGGTCCTCGTTGATTCAATCCATCTGAATGAATCTATCCAAATGAAGGCAATAATATTGAAATAATTCTTTATTCAATTATGTTCCACCTATCGTGACAATTTCAAATTTGAGACGTGGCACCAGCGTTCAATTCAATGCAGAAAATTAAATTGTTCGAGGTGTAAGATCTAGAAAATTTTACGGAATATTAACAACAGTACCGACGAAAGTCGATTAAAATAAAGATGTCTGATTATAATTAAACTTAGAACAATATGTAACAACGAAGAAGCTTCAGAACTCAAACGAAGAACCTTCAAAAATAGAAGTTTATCAGAATCAGATGTTTTTACAAAAGATATTTATAAAATTATAAACTATGAAAAGAATCCATTAGTGTAAACAAATAATAGATTTTATTACCTTAAAAATTCCATTTCCCCATTCTTTTTTTTTTTCCTTTTTTTTTTTGTACATATCGAACTCTGCGCGTCGCTTTAAAAAACAAATTCTTTCTCGCGGTTCCAAGTAATGTAGAAAAAAAGAAAAGGGGGGAAAAAAAATGTAGCGAAACGAAGATAATTACGCGAAATTTTGGGGAAACACGCGATCGCTGCTCGTCCTGGTGATTTCAGCTGGTGGTGCTCAACACGGTAACGAACAAACGAACAAATTGTCGGGAATAAGCACGCGATAGCCCGACGAAATGATAATTGAGCCAGCGGGGAACGCTTTATTAGCCGGGATTCCTACGAAATGTCTGGCAACGGTATGAAAGGCTCGTTAAGTTAAATTAGCGGCCGGAGAACGAGCGACTCTTAAACTAATAAGCACTGACTGACAGTGTCAAAGTGTCGGGCGAGAAATTCATCGAGATGCCGGATGATTTATCTACGCGAGCAACGAGAGGGAGGTGCACGATCTATTTCTGCCTGGACTAACTTACATTTGTAACTTCAACACGCGGCACACGAGACGTAGCTCTCGTAATTCACGCGTTACCCGAGCAAATTAAGGAAAGCCGGATCCAGCGCGACGAGATTAAACGAAATCTGGTGTTATCAGCGAATCCCCGATAAATCGTGCCTCGGATCACCGTTCTGGCAATTTTTTGGAAATTAGAACTTGTCCACTTTATCTAATTGAAGTATAGAGTGGAAAAAAAAGTTTATTCGTGGCTATCGTGGCTATGAATTCTATGATTTGATGGAACAACGTGTAAAGAATCTGCCGCAAAATTGGCCTTGACCTTGACCTTGAATTTCAAATTTTTTCTTTTTGCATTATATTCTACTCATCACGGAGATAAAACTTTCCCAAGGAACCATAGATCACAGTCTAATAGTTGTCATGAAAAATGGCGAAAATGTTTCTTAATCGGCGTGCTAACAGCGACTTTATGATTCTAGATTAGTTTCATTAAAATTTGATTTATCGTAGTTGTAGCATCAGTGTGAATCTAAATAATCAAATGATAAAACTAACTTAACATTATTCTAAATATAAACATTATGTAATATAGACATTCATAGATGTCTAACTATAAAGTCGCTGTTAGGACGCACGTGTCCGCAGTTTTAAATGACAAGAAACTTTGTTGCAATTTATCAAAAAAACTATTACATTGCGAACTATGATTCCTTGGAAAAGTTTTATCTTTGTGATAAGTAGGAAAAAAAATTTAACCTCGAAGTTCAAGGTGTAAAACTTATCCATGATAACAACGGACAAACTTTTCTTTTCACCCTGTACATTAAAACGACTCTATTCGTAACGAGAGCGATTTGACAAAGTCGTATAAAATTTCGAGCGACGCCAGTACGAAAAGAGTAATTGAATTAAATGAAAAGTATAGTCGCGAGTATTTCTAAATTTTAATTCAATAATTTAAAAGCTTGAAATCGCAAAGTCGTACTACATTTTTAGAACGTACATTCGACTAAGAAATTTATCGCGATCGGTGTGTAGATTTTACATAACCGATCACGTCATCGTATCGATGTACTAAGAGTACCATTCAGACACCAAGGCTTAAGTAAAGAAACGTGATGTTGTAGTCTCTAAACACTTTTACACATAAACCACGAAAAATAACATTTTACCGTCCATTAGCACAAACAGTAAGCGGAGAATATGATTTCATCGTGTTTTTATAGATAATGATATTCCAAGCGTGGAAACGCGTCGGCTATAAGTACATGCAAATGATACTTATTAGCATTCACGGTGGCTGAATGAATAGAAATTTCTCTGAACGATCGCTGTCTCTAATATATTCATAAACAAAGCAATTTTATGTAGCTTTGTTTTCTAATGGCGTTGACTCGCAGTTCAGGCGTGTCAGTTCTACATACATACATATATATATATATATATATATATATATATATATATATATATATATATATATATATATATATATATATATATATATATATATATCCGATCGAAAGAAGCTATATAACGGTATATAACGTAATGAAAAAAATACAGAGATACGTGCAAAAGTTCACGCCAAATGGCAACGCTTCCACAAACGACTTGGAGAAAAAGTTTTTCGAAGCGAAACGAAATTACGACTTTTTGCGGCACAAGAAATTTCACCGAAAACATCCTCGCTTTCCCCGTAATTTCCTGGACATCAAATTCGCATAAAGCGAAAGCTTATAAAAAAAAGAAACTCTCACCACTATTTGCAAAATGAAATCTTCAGCAGAGTGACAGAGGGACAAGAAGCCAATGCGGATAAAATTACGAGGAAATTTCCTAAATTCTCGCGTTCTCGGTTTAATTGATCGACGATAGTGGGTATAATTATTCGGGCGAACCGCCGCCTCTCTTGAAACAATATTTTACTTTCACTCGCGCGAGTAAAACGAAACAACCGCGGTTAAACGACGCGAAACGAGAGAACGAAGCAACAGGGAAAAACTTATCGACGTGAGATATAACCACTGGTGAAGGAAGTTATCGCGATTGGTGGTATGATCCAATACCAACTTGCTGGGAAAGCAGCGCGAGCAATTCGCGTGGATTAATTGCCGAACAGATAGAAACGCGGTCGACTATAATGACCGCAAGTTCCTCTTTGATAACGCGTTCGATTGCGATCATAGATCAACGAGGGACAGAGTTGCGGTAGTTTCAATGAAACGAAGAAAGACGCGAGCGAAACGGAGGCGAAACAGAGAAAAGCGGACCGGTCTTTCATCTTTGGAGAAAAGAAGAGGAAAACGAGGGAAAAGCCGCGCGTGTCGCGGGGAGAGAAGGTCGAGAAAAGAAAAATTGGCTGGCTATCGAACTTTCGATAAATCGGCGAACAGGTACGGTTAGTAGCGCGCGAGATAACGAGCGCCGATCGAGATTAACCCATTCGAGACGGAGAATCATTTTGAAGCGAGAAAATATTTTTCGTTTATGTTGAAGAAACATTTTTATTTACATTGCAGATACATTTCTCGTACGAACAAGATGGTAGCACACCGTGTACGTAATTGACTCTTTGGAATATCTTCATTAGTTTGGTAATAAAAATTAGGAGATACCCCGTGAATGAATTTTTTAAGAAAACTTCACAAAGGTAATGAAAACTTTCGGAAAGCTGGATTGTCCTCAAAAAGAATTCTTTCAAAATCACCTTCTTTACCTCCAGTATCTTCGCTACGTTCAATTTCACTTTTATTATGATCTTCGTAACCAATTTCCTCACTATAATTTCACTATATACGTTCTGTCTATCTTCGTTCTGTTTCCCTGAAGCAAGAAATCTTCACTTTCATCGTCGTTGCACATTTTTTGAGATCGACGACCCTATACTGAGGATTATTCATTGAAACCAACACAAATTTGTATCTTCGCACATCTTACAGATTTACTCCAATTCCAAACGATCTTATCTCCACTGCTTTTTCACCAATAACTGACAATTGAAATTCAAGGTCATCGTACACTCGGTGCGTGACTCGTTTTATTTTTTGATTTCGCCAGGAAATTCATTACGCACGCCGTGTTAAGAACTTACGGAATGAAGCTGAAGTTGGAAACCGTCCTCTGTCTTCTTTCCATTTGTTGCACGAACGAAACGCGATTCGAGGCCCAGACAGAGATGATTTTTTCTTTTTTCCTTCTTCTCTTCCTTCTTTTCCTTTTTTTCCCCCAGCGTGCACGCGTAAAGCAGAGCAAGTTCCGGGAAAGTTTAGATTTTAATTAGAAAGTTAAACCGTTGCCCGGGGTCAAAGAGAGGCGAGGTTGAACGAAGTTACACCTCGGCCTGGCACCGGCATTTTAGCCCTCGTGCGCTATTTACAAGCCTCCGCGGCGCCCGGTTAAATTTATTACGCGGCTGTTTGATCAGCGAACAGGGAAATTGCTGCGGATAACCATAAATTGCCACACAAAACTGGGGAGAGGTCCGAATTTCGCCTGCGAACTTTCCATTCGTCATAAGTCGTCGGCGAATGCGGGACAATTCGTTCTGAAGGGATGTGTATAGGGTGGAAGGACCAATTTGTCCGTGGCTATCATAGATGAATACTACACCTTCGATTTTATGCAAATACATGTAAAGAACTTGCCGGAAAATTGATCTTGACCTCTTGAATTTCAAAAAAAAACTTTCTTTTCGCACTGTATTCTACTCACCACGAAGATAAAACTTTTCCTTTTAGTTCTTTTAAAAAAAATAGCAAAACAGTTTCTTAATCATTGAACACTGCGGACGCGTGAATTCTAACAGCGACTTTATGGTTCTGTATACGTGAACATCTATTTTACGTAATTTTCATATTAGGTTTCATTAACATTTGATTTATCACAGTTGTAGCATCAGTGTGAGTCTAAATAATCAACTAACTGTTAACATTATTCGAAATATGAACATTACGTAATATAGACATCCATAGGCGTCCAACTATAAAGTCGCTGTTAGGACGCATGCGTCCACAGTGTTAAATGATTAAGAAACTTTTTTGCCATTTTTGAAACTCGAGGTCGAGGTCTAGTTTGCCGCAGGTTCTTCATCTGTATCTCCATATATGATAGCCACGGACAAACTTTTCTTTCCACCCTGTACATACAATGCTGCTCGAAAGTCTTGGGACACTTTTTGCTTTTGTTACTCTGCATTTGAGTTTGCAGCACGTCGATTAACTGCGCGAAAGAAAAAGAAATTGATAACATAATATACTTTATAAAACTCTTGAGGAAATAGATATAGTTCTTTTTTTAAATTTATTCCTCGCTATTGAAGTCGCGTTCGTTATTCTACTTGGTTACCCTTCCATGAAAAATCTTTGTTCGAACGAGCGATAGCCAAACACATCACTCATTGTCAGTCAAGTTGTCTCTCATTGTCAGTCAAGGGGACAATGAATCGACGTCCCACCGTGTATACACACATAGCGGTGTGCGCTATTCGTGCTATTTTTCAAGGCAGCTTTCAGAAAGAGCGGGCGCGGGACGCGTCGCCGGGCATTAGAAAACTCGAACGATACGTCAATCTTAAATCCTCTTCTGACCGTTCGTTGACCGTACCACCAGCCACTTCCCGCACATAAATCTTTGCCACTTGCATTCCTAGAGAGTAGCACATAGGCGTCTAGAAAAAAGAAAGCGTATTCAGTGGAAACGTCAACGTCGATCGATCGATCGACACGTTCTACCGTTCACCCATCAAATTCCATCGTTCAACGAGCCGGCCAAGTAAGAAATCGTAGGAATTCGAATACTAGGTTGGCCAGAAAGTAACTACGGTTTTTTTTTTTTTTTTTGTATGTGTGCAAATGAAAGACGAATTGTTTTTAATTGATCATTTTGCCTTTCTCTTGCAACTTTGAATATCCTCATAACCAATAAAATTCAGCAAACCAATTCTGATACTACTGTCGTAGTTTAAAGGCTTCTTCACACCACATGCGCATTATAATTTTTCATGAGCTTGCACAGCGTTTCTTTCTCTCTTTTTTTTTTCTTTCTTTCCAAACGCAATATAACACAATATGACGAAAATGTTCCTTTTTGATTTTCCATTTTGAAATCAACGCCAAATGCATTTTCTTCTTCTGAAACAAGCTTGAACAATCAAGTGTCAGATAACACGATGAATGGTTTAAAATGAAGTTGGTTACATTTTAAAAAAACGCACACGCGTCTGTCGATTAGAGAAGAAAAAGAGAATATGCAATTAATTTTCGGCCAATTCAATAGGAGTCGGCCTGCAAGTGAAACTCGGGGACACGTACTGTAAGGCAAGGTGAGAGCTCTTTGTAGAAACGTCAATTGGATAGCAAACAGCCATTCGATTAGCGCCGGGGAACCTTCCCGAACGGAACGTCCCGCGTGTTTAAATACACTCGTACGATATAGCTGTTTGCCGTCGATACTCCTCGTAAAAGCTTAATTACAAGCTTAGCACACAACGGGGTGCACGCATTCGACAACATCCGTCGGAGTTATGCCGCGAGCTACGCAAACATCGAGCATCTCTCTGTTTCGTTAATTGGCAACCGACATACGGGCAAAGTTAACGCGACATCCTGCCGATTGTTCCACCGAAAATGTCAACGAAATGTCGGCTCGCGTACGCTCGCATTATATGCGCTTATTTCCACGCGTTATTTGATTCATGATCGTTGCAATTCGTCTCTCTCGCTGTCTGTATCGCCTCAGGAACGCAAATTTGTCGTCGTCGTCGTTTTCGTAATATTCAATGAAAGGAAGCATTCGTTATCAACACACTCGCGCTGGCAATTGATTGCGGACCATAACGAGTGACCAAACCAACGTACACAATAATTCGTCGCTTTCCTTTTGAACTCGTCGGTACTCACATCACTGGATAGAAATTATCGAGAAGTAATAAATCGATTATTTGTTTCGCCTCAGTTATACTTGAATATACTTAAAACTGAGAGAATGTTGGATCAGACGTAAGTGGATTCTAATTCAACAGTTACATCTTTCGTCAGTCATGTATTATTGAAACGTAATTATTTTACTTGTTAGTTGTTTCATTTGATGAAAAGGTGTGGTAATAAATTAATCGCAAAAAAGACACAAATATATAGCGTGTGAAAAGAACTGAGAAAATGTTGCAATTTTGGGACAAAAAATTCTCGACATAGCACGTCGTTCCAGCGCAAGAAGTTAGCCCCTTGGCTACGGCGAAATTTTTCGTCAATGTGCATCTCTCAGAAAGTATATTTGCATTACGTTGAACCAATATTATTTATTTATTCACAGTCTGTGTTGAACTGTTAGTGCACATACTAAAAATTTAACAATAATTCCAAGCTTTATTTCATGATATATCTAATAACCTAGTAAGGTATGGCACAGTTCGAAACATGGGTCAGTACAGAATTCTACGTCCATTTCTTGTATTCGTAAAGTGTCTCCCTTCTCTTCTCGTTTTCTACACACTATACATTTGTGTCTTTTGTGCGATTAATTTATTACCATACCTTCTCATTAAATGAAATAACTAACAAATAAAATAATAACGTTTCAATAATACACGACTGACGAAAGATGTAACTGTTGAATTAGAACTTACGTCTGATCCAACATTATTTTGTTGCAATCATTGTCAATAAGATTCACAGAGTGCCTATAAGCCTTTAGTTTGATTCGAGCAGCGTCTATAGGCGCCAACAATAGCAAAAGGAGTTGAAACGTATGAACGAAGACAATTCCTTGTTTCAACACGTTCGTCGTTCCAATCGAATTTCATTACCAGCGTACGTAATTTTTGTCTAGAAAGGAAATCATCGTTGCACGACGATCTCTCGAAACAGTTGCAGTTAAAGCGTTTCATAACACTAATTCGTGCACATCTCTCGCAAAATTACATCTCATCAATCCGACGCTCCAGCTAATTAGATGAAACAATCCGCGGAATTCCCCAATTAAACTACCCAATTTTCCAAAGTTCTACCAAATTTCTCGAGTCCTTCCCCCCTTCTCGTGAGAATGTTTGCCGCGGATGCTCGAACTATCATCTATCGTCGGCACGTCGTATTACACAGAATGTCTCATCAATTGCCTTTGTAATAAATTTTTCAAATTGTAAAGAGATTTTATGGACACCCACATGGGGTTATGTTAAAAATATCGTGTATCGAACAAAGGTACGGAACATCACTAATTTAAAGCAGAGGATCACTGATGCCATTGCCACCGTTGATGAAGGTATGGCAAGAAATCGAGTGTCGTCTTGATGTGCTTCGTGCAACTAATGGTGTCCATACAGAGGTGTATTAAACAAGGCAGAAGAAACTTAAATATATACGTCTCGTTCTGTAATAATTTCCACTTATCTGTCTTTTCATTTGCCTTGTAATAAATTTTTGAAAAATTGTGAAAAGAGACTTTATGGAAGACTGTAAATCCAGCATCTCGAGAAGAAACTCTCGCAACAAGACGGATGAGTTCCTCCCCGCGGCAATCATCCGCGATCGAGGCAATTGCTCCGAGCAACGATCGCCTCATTGTCTTCGAGATCGAGCCTCGCTAAAAATGCTCCACATTTTCGACCTTGATCGAAGCAAAGAGCTTGGGCAAAGTGGCGAGAAGAAACCGGTCACTCCCGCCCTCTCGGATCACGGCGTTGCTCGCCGACGCAATGAGTCATCGTGCAGACATCCGGAGATTCCCGCCGACTTCTCGAGCAATCGCGCATTCCGCGGATCGGGGAACAGAGAGGAGCAGGCAGCGGCTCGTTTCGTATCCCGCTCGCGTCGGGAACAGGTTCGGAACTCGTAACAGCTTGCGTACAGAGCAACGGAACGGAGATGAGGCCTGGTGAATTTCCACGGCGAGGAGTTTTTAGCCGGCCGGTTTTTCCTCTCCTTTCGGAGACAATTTGTCGGGGCGTCTCTCGAACGCGGGCGCAGAGTCTGCAACGAGAATAGTAACGTCGCGACCCAGTGATTTTCCAAGCGAGACGAAGTTTAGGGAAATGTTTCAAAAATCGTTATACAGGGTGGTTTTAGGTCTAGGGTGGTGAAGTCTCCTAAATATCATTTCCAACTGTGCAGAAAATACTTTTTATCTGACGCGTCGAAAGGTGAGAATATATTTCTCCAAAGTCGGTTTTTCTGGAGCTCTCAAGGTCATTTCAAAATCACAGGATTGTTTTTTCATACATAACTGTATATATATATACGTCCATCTACAAGAAAACTAGTATCATCAGAATGTGCCCCTCTCTAAACTATTCAACCTCATCTGAAACATTTTTCGCTACGCGTGATAATAATGACGTAAATCTGGATGGCAATAGGTGGTGACCCACCCTGTGTATATACATATATTAATATTATAGTTGTATAGTTATATATATATATATAAAACTATACAACTATAATATTAATATATATATATATATATATATATATATATATATATATAACTATACAACTATAATATATATACACAGGGTGGGTCACCAGCTATTGCCATCTAGATTTACGTCATTATTATCACGCGTAGTAAAAAATGTTTCAGATGAGGTTGAATAGTTTAGAAAGGGGCATTTTGATGACACTAGTTTTCTTGTAGGTGGACGTGTAGAGGACATACGAAAGTCATTAACATTTTTTTTAAATGGAATCATATTTTTTTATTGCATCAGTTGATGTACTTTGAGAATTCTTTACAGAAAAGTATTAACCTATTTATGTTAAAAAATCATTAGTTTAGGAGATATTTTAATTTTAATTTTGTAGAATCTATGCGTGAAAGACAAAGACAGTATAAATATAAGAATACTATCCTTCCTCTTCCATGTCTTTCATACGATAATTATATACATATATATATTATTTTATTATATTATATATGTAATTAAATTATATAATTCGATAATTATATGTATATATATTATATCATGTAGCGTGTAAAAACATACGTTCATACAAAGAATATGAACTTAAAAATTTAAGTTTCAACCTGTATATGCTCTTCAGCATCGGATTGTTGGTGATTCAGATCGACGACAATCGCGAATAATTCGACGACTGTAGAATTCAACGAAGAAGGAAATGAGGCAAAAAATAGGAAGAATTAGGCAATGTTCGCTAAAGCGGGTGATTGAAACGAGTAATCGGCGCGGAGAAACCTGACACGACGAACGCGACAGGTGTCGTGTAACTCGCGGAAGAACAGGAATCAGCGGACTCGCGTGGAAATATATCCAGATGTCGTACTCGTACGAGGTACGTTTTCCAACGGATCATAAACCACGTCTGACTGCTTCGAGTCGCCATTAAACGAAATACCGTTCGGCAGCTATTCCCTCGATCGAGGGGAACGGTGTTATCTGTTCGATTCACGCGTCTCGCTACACGTATCGAGCCTCATAACTCATTGTCAGCCGATTTTCCCGGCGCGAGTCGCGAGCGAGACGAAAAAGTACGGTTCGCCTAAGGCTACTCTTGGCAGACACCGGGCGTCTTAGTAAGTTGAAAGTCTCAAGACACGTATGTACATACATACGCGTACAGTCTTTAACATTTTTTGAGAATTTTTTGTCCCAAAATTTTTAAAGTATATTTAAGTATAACCCAATAAGGCAGAAACAACAAATAATAAATTTATTACTTCTCAATAACTTTTATCCAGTGATATCATACCGACGAGTTCAGAAAGAAAGCGAATTATTGTATGCGGTTCGGTCACTCGTTATGGTCCGCAATCAATTGCCAGCGCAAGTGGTTAATAAGAACGTGGACGTTTCACTTCTCTGAGGCAGAATATTCTTTTTGTGAAGAATTTTGTACAGAAATACTATTACGCACTCAATTAACAGTGTATAATCCAATTTCTACCACTAGTAATTATTGCAAACGCGGTTTCGATGCTTGGCATCATCTTCTTGAGTATCTGAAGTATCCAAGACTCAACCTTCCAGTGTTTCACAGACTTTAACAATCCTCTTTTGTATTATACAATTTGATCGTCGTCTTTGAGCGTTCAGATTGTTTGTAAACACGCGTAAAGTCGCAAATTCGCGAACATTAAAGCAAACATGACTCAAACATGCGCTTTTATTGAATGTTTGACAATTGGATTTCCAACAGGCCAGGCTCGTTTGACAGGATTTGGAAATGTTTAGTCAGTCATGAAGCATTAATGGACACGTGTCCTAGCAATAATAGCTAGTAATGGAGATTGGACACACTATTAATTGAGTGCGTAATATTTTAGTTTCTTCGATCTGCGCAAAATTTTTTACAAAAGGAATACTTTTTCCAGAGAAATACTCTCCTGATCAAACGCACACCCTGGTGTTCTCATCAAACACACTGTACGTTCGTTCGTAACCGTGTATCGATTATTACCGCGGTCCATCAGTTTACTGGTTCAATCAGGTTCGCGTGACATTGCTTGCCGAATAATCATTCATAGGCGGGCGTCAGCCGACACAGGCCCGCCTCAATTGGCCCGTGCACGTATAATCCGCGCGCATAAACGCGAGAGGCATGCACGTGTATCGCGTTTCGACATATATATATATTAGCACGTAATTGATAATCCCTATGGCGTTCGAATCGAAGCGACACTCTCGCGTCGAGTCTTGTCCGTTCGATTGTCTTAATGTCCATTGAAGTTCTGGAGTCCACGCGTTGATTAGTCGTCGGAATCGCTTCCGAGTCGAACGCTTCCAGACACGGAGAACACGATGAGGAGGCTCTTACAGTTTCCAAGGATACGTGCACTCGATGACTCTCGGACGCGAGCGACGGGTCGTTGCACGCGGACGGCCTCTTTGTCGTCGCTCGGCTACCACGATCGCGCACCGAATGAATTTCAATGGAGTTAAACGCAGACTCGTGTCGCGTGGATCAGGAAATCTGCCACTCGACACGATCGTCCAGAGATTTTTCAGCGAGTTCCTGACGACGGAATCTCGTGCGGTTTCAGAAAGAACGAACGAACGAACAACGAAGTTTGAACACTTGGACTTTTTCCCCAGATCCAGCCGGAGCCCGTTGTCGAAAAGTAAAATGATCAAAGTGACCCGTTTATAATCGCGGCGCAAGGTGGGCGCCCGTGGCTTCGAGGCTGAATATCGCTCTACCTGCTCATCCCGAAGGAAGTAGCCGATAAAACTGGTTTGACGGGTAGCGGCCTCCACCACTCTCGTCCAGTTACACGGTAGGACACGTCTCGCGTTTGCCTCGAGTCTCTCTCGGCCTTCTTCCTTGCTCGAACCTACCACCATGATGCGACGTGTTGTTGCCACGACCATTAGGCTACGCTACCATCGGCCACACGGACGATTCTGCTCGTTCCAAGCAAAGAGACACGAGCAACGGCCCTCTCATCGACGCCGGACCATCGGCCATCATTGTTACAAATATTACCATCGCCCATTCACGGACATCGGTCCGTCGTCGAGCATGCAAGATATAGCTGTCGCGGACAGGTCTTTTTAAAAGTCCGACTCACGCGCGTCGTGTTCGCTCTCGGCCGTGCTTACTCAACGATATCGAGGCCCCCGGTGTCACGTCGCCGCGTTAACAGCAACCGCGGTCCACGACTTTTTCCCACCGCCATGCGAATCGGTTTTGCTGTTTTTCCCGGCGAGGAGCACGTCGACTGCACGTTGATTTTTCTAATTGCTCCCGCGAGCCCCGATTTTCAGGAACGGTCGAGCGTTCCTTTCTCTCTCTCTCTCTCTCTCTCTCTCTCTCTCTCTCTCTCTCTCTCTCTCTCTCTCTCTCTCTTTCTCTTTCTCTTTTCGTACAGGAGCAGCCGGGCAATGATCCGACCAGCTTTTCGGCAGTTCCGCCGTGAAACGTCACGGATATTTTCGAATTATTATCCCCGTCTCTCGCGTACAGAGGAATATTTACGGGGTAGATTTAACCACTTGCGTTGGCAGCTGATTGCGGACCATAACGAGTGACCAAACCACCATACAATAACTCGTCCTTTTTTTAAATTCGTCGGTATATTACTGGAGAAAAGTACGGGCACTAAACCTAACCCATTTGCATCACGACTTTATCTATGCTACTATGTTGAGACATCAGCGGCATTCGACTGACATATAAATGAAGATCGCCGATCGCGGAATAGTCCGCGCTTGGTGATAAGTGACGATCACGATTGCTTACGAATGCAAATGGGTGAATTGAGAACTACTATTTTAGTAGTTTATTTTCAGCTCGTTCTTCCCGCTGGGAAGCTAACCGGACTTGCGCGAAAATTGCCTGCCAAGTCCGTGTCGAATCTGTGGGAAAACTTGCTCGCGTCAGGCTGAGTGTCGCGTCCCGTCATATCCACGAAGCGTCATAAATTCTATAGCTGTGGCCAGATTCCTCGGCGAAAGATAGAAAATCGAACAAACGCCGCCTGTTCCTCCGACGACTCGATCGCGCGGAAATAATCTTCGGGCCAATAATCTTCCGCTCGCCCGGGCAAACAAACGAGCGCAGGCAGCTTAAGGGATTTGATTGGAATAGATTGAAAAATTCCGATCGAGAAATTTTTGCCAATGTACTTGTACTCTTGAGACTTGGTCCTCAAGGAAAAACAAGCGGCCGAAGGTTTCATAAATTTCCTAAGCTTCTTGTTAAATACCATCCAAGGATCCTATTAACCTCTTGCGTTCGAATTACGTGTCATGCACGTCGAGAATTTTTTGTCCTAAAAATTGCAACATTTTTTCAGTTCTAAGTATATTTAAGTATAACCCAGGCAAAACAAATGATAAATTTATTACTTCTCAATAATTTTCTATCCGGTAATATCATACCGACGAGTTCAAAGGAAAAAGAATTCGCGACGAATTATTGTATACGGTCCGGTCACTCGTTATGGTCCGCGAAGTCCAGTTGCCAGCGCAAGTGGTTAAGGATACCCGTTTTCTGACACTGTAAAAAATTTTATTTTATTTAAAAATTAATACAGCTTTAATCTGTAATATAGTTTAACAACAAACATACTAAATGTCAATGTATTTAAGTAGAATATATTAGGCATAACATAGGTTTTGTTATAACATATTATATATCATAGCATAAATAGGTTATATTAGGCATAACATAAGTTTTGTTATAACATATTATATATCATAGCATAACATGTTATAACAAGTAAAATTATATATTTAAGTAAAACAAAATAGCTAAAACAAATAATAAATTTATTACTTCTCAATAATTTTCTGTCCAGTGATATCATACCGACGAGTTCAAAGGAAATAGGAAGCGACGAATTATTGTATACAGTTTGGTCACTCGTTATGGTCCGCAATCAGTTGCCAGCGCAAATGGTTAAGAATTATTTTCCGCGAGCCGGTATCCCGATTTGCAATCCGAAGTGCATTCGAAGGAGTAGCTGCGGGTTAACAATTCCTGTACTCGAAAACAAACAGCTGGATGAAGCAAACGAGGCAGGAACACAAAAGGATAAAATGGCGCATAGAGTAGCAAAGGTTACACTCGAACGGCGTTCAAAGCGAATCAGAGCTTTAAACGCCGAACAAAAGCGATTATGCTTAATTGTTCGTTGTGTACAAAATAAAAAAAGAGAGGAGAATACCTCACGTTATCTCGTTGAATTTGCGAACGCGAATTTTGTTTTTATTACGCGAATGAAGCAACGATGTGAATGCACGATGTGAACTCTTTCAATGATGTATTCCTTCAACTGCAACTGAACTGAAATTTGTTTCGCTCGTTAAATGTTTTCTTCCTAAAAGAAAAAATGAATGTCGTACGAATCGTGAATCAGGTTGCAGTCACGTGGCAGAGTATCGATACCAGCAATGACCAGCGAATTTACGACTAATAAAACGCAATTGCAACCAACGGCAGAGTTTACGAGCTCGCAAGAAGAAGATTCTCAATTTCAATCACGTTTCGCAAAAAAAAAAAAAAAAAAAACCACTCTCTCAATCATTAGCATCTTACGTAGCCGATCAGCAGTCACCTTTCTCGAGTGGCGGACGCTGTTAGCTGCCAGGAAATGTTGCAAAATACTCGATACCCGGTAAATAGCTACCACGATGACTATTCGTTTTCTCCGCTTTGATAAATTCTGTCGTCTGTGAAAAATGGCGACGCGGTCCAACCAGTCCGACGCTTCTCCCACCGTCGAACTGATAATTACGAGCGCATCTATCTTTCGTTAGTCTCGTCCTCCTCCTCTACCTCGATGGGTTATCATTCTCCCGTGGACGACGTGGCGGGGCCACCTTTCACACGCGTCACCATCACGAGGTAACACGCGAGCCTTGTGAACTCGGTGCCTCTCAGCCGGAGTCGTGCTGATTATCACGCCGCGGCGAAAGTTAATGACGCCTATTAGTCGCGCGTTAATCACGCTTTAAAGAATCGAGCGCGACTGGTCGCGATATCAATTGAAACGGCGTCGATCCCCTCGGCCAGATATATACGTGCACCGGTCCAACGTCCTGATTTATGGCCACCTTCGCGAAATCGTGAGGCGAGTTGCAATTATGGAAACCGCAAACTGTTCTCGGACTGTTTGTCAAAGAGAAGATACAGAGGTGTGAAGTAATTAATTGAAGCTGTCTCTGCTCTTCTGCCGAGTTCCCGAATCTTCGTCCAAGCTTCTAACTGAAGCTTTGATATTCCCTGCAGTTGATATTTTTGACGTTACCATGTGTCAGCGACTCGATAGACTAAATAGAAGAAATAATTTTTAAAACATAATGGAAGAAAATCCGAAAGAAAGTTTGAACTTAAATTTAATTTAAAATTAATAAAATTAGTTTTTTTCTTATATTTCGGTGTTTTATTAAAAAAAGAAAAAGAAAAATAGGCGGGAAGAAACTTTTAGTCCACTCTACATATTCCATTGTAAGTAAATCCTTTACTTACGACTGTGCAACTATAAGAGACACAGTCTTTCGAACACCCATAATCAGCGTTAGTCAATTTTAATATTTCTGACGGAAACGAAGAGTCTAAAAAGCATGGAAAATCATCATCGGCAACAACAACAGTACAAATTTGTTCAACTTCTGGGCGTGTAAAGAGCCCAGAGCGGAGAGTGACTTGCACGTTCTCAACTCGTTCGTTCGATCTGACAAATGAACCGTGATCTATTCTCCATCCATGTTTTTACGATTCCAGGTTCTGCGGTTTACAGTAGCATGAAACTGCATGTACTACGCGTTTGAAAAAGCGGCTCGGCGCTTTATCTGGCGCCTGGCAAGTGATCTGGCGTTGCGCCGATCATTAGATACGGCCGAGAGCCGGTGTTCGAATTGATTTGCAATAATGCCGAAGATAACCTAAGCGCTTAGACGCTAGAGGGACAAAATCTGCGAAGCGTGACGGGGTGTACCATTTCGATCGAAATCGAAGATTTTAATCGCTCGAAATTACTCTCTCGAGCGCAACTTGCACTCTGATTGAGTGTACGCGGTCTTAGGCGTTCGCAGTCACGTCACGTGCCTCCACTCGTGTATTACATACAAAATGATACGACGTTCAAACCTCGGATAATGTAGCCAGACGCGAGCAAGTTTCGTTCCTTTATCCCAGCCGATCTTTCCTGCCCTGCTCCTGTATTTCGTCCGCCACGTTTCCATTTTGCTGACACATCGTCCCTAACTGCACGTTACATTCTTGTGAGTACCAAGGAAACGTGCGTGTGCGTGGGAGATTGGGACGGTTGAGCAAACAGAAGGCGAATGTTTGCCAGCCTCTGGAAAATGCCCGATGCCTGCTCGAACTGAGATTCGTAAATTGCTTTGGAATGAAGCAAAGTTTCTCCATTGTACGATCGTTGGAATTTAGAATGAATCTCCAACAGGATAAACTGTATATCTAGTAATGTTCAATGTACATTTTGGAATACTCAAATGCCTCGTTTAAATAAACTTTCATCACTTTACACCACTTTTGTGATTTTTTTTTTTCGTATTAAAACGAAAAGAATGGCGCTGAAATTATTCTTTGAAATTTAACTCTGAAATTATTTTTATATTCAACGTTTAAAAAAGGCGAAAATACGTGGAATGTAATATTAGAAAAATTAGCGATGTTAAACTTAAACGTATATTTCGCCGCGCGCGTTTTCGCCTCAAATGCCTCATCTAAATGAACTTTTTGAACGGACAGACATTTCATCTATATCACTAAAACAAACGGGACGGTGTCGTAATTATTTTCTGAAATTTTACTTTGAAATTATTCTTATATTCATCGTTTGAAAAACGCAAAAATACGTCTAATTTGGCCGTAGAACACAACTCTAGAAAATGTACAATTAACGATGTTAAAAATAGCGAGTCATTGTTATTAAAATTTCAAAATAACAGGTAATGAGAGGAACTTTCGCCTCTATAGAAGCTTGAAAACAGCAAATTATGATAAATTAGGTCGAGCCGGTGCACGTACAAATGGATCTTGCATTGATTCAAGAGAAAGCTCTCAAATTGTACGCCAGGTAATTGCATTACCAGGGGTAATAGAAGTTTCCAAAGCATCGGCTGATCATTAGACACGTATTCTATTACGTAATAAACATCCGTTATCTAAGAAAAATTAATTAGTCAATTCACGATCACAAATCTGGTCGTTTCAGACCGAAAGAACGTTTTGCCCTCCCCAATTAGGTCGAACAATTACATCGACGTTCTCTGTTCTACCTCATAGATGCACGCAGCCCTTTAATTTCGCGTTAAAGTGTGTAACTAAAATTCTCTCGTAATCGACGCCTAATTATCGAGCAGAGATGGTGGCTAAATCGTGCGGACGATAGATCTGGGCGAAAGATCAGCCCGTTTAATAGATTTCCAAATACACGAAGAGCGCTCGTTAAAGGTTAACGACTAGACTCTGGCCGGGATCATGTACTATGCCGCTTGGGATCGTGCCGCGAGCGTCGCGCGCCGCGATATTAGAATCTAGAACTCGCCGCGCGTATATCAGCGTGACGCACGTGCTCGAACCACCTAGGAAACACCTCGGAGCGTGTAATTCGTGAAGCATCGGAGAAAGTTCACTGCTCGAGAGAGAGAGAGAGAGAGAGAGAGAGAGAGAGAGAGAGAGAGAGAGAGAAAGGGAGACCACCTCGGCGAAGCGCCGACGGGATCAACGGACCGGAGACACAAAAGGTCAGAGATCGCTGACGTTCGTTGGATGATTTTAGCTGAATATCCAGCGTTGAACGATTTGCTGCACGCCTCGCGACGAAACGGAACGTACGATGCACGTTCTGCTTTAATGACCAACCAAGAAGGATCTACGATTTTTACCCTGTGGCTGTAGATAGCACGCTATTGAAACGATAGGGTTTGATTATCGCATCACGCTGGATTTGAGAAATTGATAAGTGTCCGCTCTGGGCGAGGGAGATTGTTTCGCGAACGAAGCTGTATGACGAGTGCGAAATTTTTCAGCAGAAAGGAGTGAGAGATCGCCGTTGGATGACGAGGAATTTTCCTCATTCCTCGTGTGTTAACGCGCGAGGAAATTACATACGTGCAAGTCACTCGAAAAAGAACAGACACCGTGCTATCTCACCGTGCGTATCGTTAAAATTGCAAATTTCACGTAACGACGGTTTATACTGTTCGCGCAGCGAAATGCAAGAAACGAGAGAACGAAATTTGTTAAATTCTGTTCTCTGACAAACGTTGAAACGAAAGAAGATAGACGTCGCTCGCTACGAATTTTTACTTGACGTTCATTTGCAACAGAGGTTCAACTCTCCCGAGCGATCCGATCGATCCTGAGCATCCAATCCTCTCTCATATGACCAAGTTTCACACGCGATAAGCAGATTCGAAGCGACTGTGAGTAACAGTCTGAAATCTAGATCAAGATCGGAAGCTGACTTGGGTCTATTAATTTAGTAATAAATTTTGGACAACAACGTTCTTTAGTATTTCGCAAATAATGGATTTCAATGAATGGTACGTAGATACCTCGTTTGGTCGAGTAAAGGAATTTGAAGCTACGCGAATAATTGGGAGAATAATAAATCGAAAAAGCGACTACCTGAGGCAAATAATATTTACTCGATAATAAAAATCCTTCAAACTAAATATCAATGGAACTCGAGTGAAAAAAGAAATAAAAATAATTAATGAAAATCAAAATAACTTATTAATGTGTATATGTGTGTAATCACAGACGAAATTGATCTTTTAATAGGACTCGTTCCTCAAACATTTGGTCCGTTAATGAACAAAATTTGGGGGACGTGTGTTGAAGTTATAAATGAAAATAGTCTCTCTATTGATAATGGAAATGGGAGAAGATAAAATCATATTTTACAAACACTTATTTTATTAATACTATTAATATATTACGAAGCATGTCTAAATTTTTTTCTATCGTCAATCGAAAAAATTTAGAGCTGTAGACGAGCGTACTAACTACGCCGTGGTCGCAGAATAAGAAATAAAATAAGAAAGAACAAGAAATAAAAACATTAGACGTTATACCTAAACAAACAAATAAAGACCCTGGCAAATAGTAAATAATTTGTTTCGCGAAGTAACAAACGAATCATTGAATTGGAAACAAATTAACTTCCATTTTCATATGAAACACTTAATCTCGTTGTTTTTCAAATAGATTATTTCTGAAGTAACTTTAACGCTAGAACTACCAAAATGGTCAAAATGGTCACAATTGACATTTTATAGATTTAAATAACTATACGAATAAAAGCTTACATACTCCCATCGTACCATAAAGTTTCTCTGAAATGTCTGTGATGGAAATTTTACGCTTTGAAATTCTAGCGTTAAAGAATAATTTAAAAAACAATGTTTTTACCGCTAGTTTTGTATTTTGCAGGAGGGCTCGCTCAGCACACGTCTTAGCGTGCATTAGCCATCTCGCGTGCACCGCGGCGTGAATTTGCAACGTTGTCTGCGCTCGTCTTCTCGGCCGAGGGCGCCATAATTCCTCAGCCACCGTGGTCGCGGCGTCGAGCGGTGTAACAGCAAGTTTCCCTGACAGCAAATTGTGACCGGTTGCCCGACGACCGTTATCGTTCCGCTCGTATCTAATCAAGCAACCAAGATGCATTGTTGCGTGCATTCCAGCGCGTTGCAGCCCCGTTCTACCTACCTTTTCTTGCTTCGCGGTGGACGACCGTGATTGGCCGAACTCTCGTCTCGGCCAGCGCCGCGAGATCGCGTAATTGCCTCCTACGATTCGCGTAATTCGAACGATAAATGACGCGTGATTTGTTGCTCTCTCTTTCTCTCTCTCTCTCTCTCTCTCTCTTTTGATTTTACGAGTCGACTGGCACGGAATGTGCTAGAAAGGATTTTGAATGAGCTTTTAAACTCTAAGTAGGAATTGAACGATCGAGATCGTTAAATGAAACTTTAACTTTCTTTAAAGAAATTGAAAGATTGCTATTAACTTCGACGGTGGATTTATTGTGAAACGCCGACGTTTAAAAAGAAAAAAGAAAAAAAAAATGGGCAGAAACTGTTTTCGAAGAGAACAATAGCCGAATGGAGGATTAGTGGCGTTTAAATCGCTAGTATGTCGCACAATGGCGGTAGATCAATCACCGATCACGTCAGGCGAAATAGGTGAAAGGTCTGAGATCAAGTAGCAATAAAATTCCATATTTTTCTTTTTTATAGTTTCTTCGCGTGTTTTTCCATATCGTTGGAACAAAGAATACTGAAATATTTACAACTTCAATTCGTTACAAATTATCGAGACCAAGCAGCTTGCGCAAGCGTGGACATACATACACACACACATACATACATAAATAATACTTTCAGTGAAAAAGCTTTTTCGCATTAAAGCCTCCTTCTCGCAATATGCCCAGCCGAGATTCCACAATGGTGAAATATATTCCGAAATTATCGACGAGCCAGATACCAGCTCGAAAAGAATCGCTTTCCACGCGAAAGCGTCGTTAAAATACTGTTTCTGCATCTGAATAGATATTATTAATTTTAATGCCGTTGGTTCTCGCGCCGCTCTGTAAATACAAATTCATGGCGGTCTCTCTGTGGGTTTCCTTGTGGGGAACATGGCTCCCCAGATGACAAACATATTGATCCATCGCAGGACAAACGCAGAATACGTTTGCATAAAGAATATGTCATAAAGTAAGAGAGAGAGAGAGAGAGAGAGAGAGAGAGACCTGGCGTCGTGACACCTAGAAACTGAAGGCTGTCGCGAATAATACCATGACAGACAGTCTCCTAAAAATTGAGGCGTCCTTTTGTCAGGCCACTTTTCAGAAACACACTCCTCCACTTAGATTGAATGTAACTTTAATCCCTCGCATTGCAATATTCAAACACGCTTCCGAACGTGATAACCATCAAAATTTTAGAAACTGTGAACTCTTGCTTGCTATTTCCATCGTTTCACTTCTCTCAGGTTCTCGGCAAAGGATTTATTGAAAAATGTGATTTGATCGAATTTTCGAGATTTTCCAGATGGAGTATTTTTAATATAATAAAATGAAAATATCATATGGCTAGTGAACAGCGTATTTGTACCAGTGATAATGAAAAACTGTCGATAATTTCAACTGACAGAAGTTGGTAGGAAAAAATCATGTAACGATCCACTTGTTAAATGGTTTTTTTTTTTTTTTAAATGTGACGCTTCTACTTAAAGTTCGTTTTTTTTTTTTTTCAAAGATGACTTTACATCATACAGATTACAGGTTGCAAAACGAAAACACATTTACCTCGAAAATTGTAAAAATTCAAACGTATGCAAGAACATTGTAAACAACTTTTTGAGAGATTTTCGAAGCCATTTAAAACAACTTGTGCGAGCTTCTTTCACAATGTTTGTTGAATTTCGAACATTAGAATTAAATAACGAAATGTTAAGATTTCTCGAACGTTTTGTCAAGCTTCAGTGTCAAAAATCGTTGCTAACAAAAGTTTCTAAGATTTAGTTATGAAAATTATCTTTTAACTTTTTTTGGCGTTTGAATTTTGGCAATTTCCGAGAAGAAAGTATCCTCGGCAACACGACGTAAAATTATCTTAAAAAAATGAAACGAACTCACTGCCGTCAAAACAGAGGCTTCACACTTTGAAATGAGGCCAAGTGGGGATCGTTGTCGCAACGATCTCTTTTCGCGATATCAGTCGAAATTATCGAAAATTTTTCATTTGTCATTGGGATACGGTCATGCTCTTCGCTGTGCAAACCTATTTCAAACGTATTTCAACGAGAGGCGGAAGGGAGGAAGTCTGTTTAATTAGCAAGCGTCGCGACCAGCTAACGCGCGCAACTGCAAACGCAATTAAACGAACAAAAGGATCGTCCGGTGTTCGTTGAAGTTATTCTTCGCCGCGACTTGTCGCCAAGTTTCCTCATAAACAGAGTCGAAAGGGCGGATTGTCTAGGTTGAACGAAGTCTAGCCTCGAGGGGACTGCCACCGCTATTCTCCGCTGATAAACAGGCAAACGCGCGTTAGCCAGCAGAAAAGTTTCAACCCTCGCGCCGACGCTCTGTCGACCGTGCGTGCCGTTCAATTAGAACTTTTTGTTAGAAGTTTCGCCAAGTTACTAATTGCGACATCACTGATCTGGCAGTCCACTAATATTTGTAATATATGCCATATTCGTCCTTCTATTGTTTTATATACTTGTCCGAGTGTGTGTGTGTGTGAGCCTGACGCGTAACACGTGTCCAAACGATTGTGAACAATATTAAATGTTTAATAGATATTAAAAGGATGTTTCACCATCTCGCGCACAGTGGTTATCTCCGTTACCCGAGTTATTTAGCCACTTATTTGGTCATTAACCACGGTGACAAAAATGAAGAATCAAAGAGAAGATGTGTACTAACAGTAAAATACAAAAATTCAAACAACGTGAATGTGTAACGGACAAAGAAGACTAAAGAACACAAGAGACTAAACAACAGAGACTTGGATTTTTCGTGAGATAATTGCTTTGTCGATGCTAGAAACCAAGTTCGACGGCATTAATGTCTGAGACCAAGACAGGACCGATTACTACCAGAACTAAGAGAACTAGTGCTTCCTGACTTCGTGCTTAATATTAACACGACAGCGATCGTTTCATGATTCACCAGATTCACTAATTCAATGATTTTTTTCAACTGCAATCCAAGAATTGATTAGCAGCATGAATCTTTACGAATGACCCAGATGTGGAAACCGTCTCGTCTGGGTCGCCGCTCTCCGATGATTCATGCACCATTAATTTCGCTCGGATTCGTCTAATTTTATTCCCCCCCTCCTGAACTTTATCTCGGCTAGCCTCGACTTTTTTTGGCTGGCGACAAGGGCGGTGGGAATTCCTCACAGCCTCATTTGTACGTACGAGGCACTTAAACACGTTCGCAGTCAAAACACGAAACTGCGATGCTCACAGCCGGACGGCTATTCTCGCTCCACCGGCTGCAGCGAGAGAACGTGCAGCAAGACGGTTTCATTGACGATATCTCTGAAAGAAATCTTTCAACGGGCCTTTCACGAGATTCTAGAGAAACACTCTTGACCCGGGCGCGAGGGTGGTGCCGCGAGTACACACATCAAACGTCTGGCCTCGAAGAGACGGAGTAGCGACGGCTGAAAACGACGTGAAAGAAGAAAAAAAAAAAAAAAACTTGGTAAATCACGACTGGCGTACCTGCATCTAGGTTAGTGGATCATTGTTCGCCGCGGCGAATATTAAGGCTAGCCCGTCGAATGAAACGACGACGATACTGGCCAGATCCACGTGAAAGTTCGCGCAAAGCGGCCGCTTTAATTCAATCCGTGAGCCGCACGGAGGATGAGCTCTCTCTCTGGCTTTCGAGCCATTCTCATCGATGAAACCTCGTGACCGTTGCCTCGAAGGGAGGAAAAGAATCCCGGGAAATGAGCCTAAGGAATTCGTTCAAAAGGGAAAAAGACGAGCGACTCGGAGTTTTTACAGTGCGATCCACGCAGTGTGGAAGAAGAAATACACACTGTTCTGGGTACAGTGGCATTTAGAATTTCATTAGTCATTTCGCGACTTTCACATTTTTCAGATTTCAGAATTGTCTGTAAAGGAATTTGGTAGTACAGGGGGAGAAACGAAAAGTTTGTCCGTGGTTGTCGTTGATTTGATGGAAATACACGCAAAGAAACTGCCGAAATTGATCTTGATTTTGAAATTTAAGGTAAAAAAAAAAAAACTTCTTTTCCTTTTATTGCATTGTATTCTACTCATCACGAAGGTGAAACTTTTCCAAGGAACCATGGGTTGCAGCCTAATAGTTCTCTTCATTTAATACTGCGGACGTGTGAGTTCTAACAGCGACTTTATTCCTCCGGTTCTGAATGCGTGGATATTTATATTTCGAATAATGTTCGTCAGTTGAACAGTTAGTTCTATTCGTTATTCAGACTCACACTGATGCCACAACTATGATAAATCAAATGTTAGTGAAACCTAATTTAGAACCATAAAGTCGCTGTAAAAGGCACGCAACCGCAGTGTTAACTTTCTTGCCGTTTTTCAAGAGAACTATTAGGTTACGACTTACGGTTCCTTGGAAAAATTTTACCTTCGTGACGAGTAGAATACAATGCGAGAAAAAGCATTTGAAATTCAAGTGCCACGGACAAACTTTTCTTTTCACCCTGTACATAAAATCCACATTGAAGAAACAACAGACAGAAAATTTTCGCATCTTCTAAAGACTGCTAGAGAGATCTCTAGAAGGAATAAGGATGTTACCTAAAGACTATAAACGACACTCAATGTCAGAAAGTCAATTCAATTTTGTGCGAGCTATCGAACTGTAACGTATTGCTTTCGAATAAACATCAAATTGTATAATTATATATCGCTTACATGTCGCAAGGAGAAGCTGTAACGTCGATAATTTGCGCGGCTGGGAGAATTTATCGTAGCTCTATCGATTACTTGCTTGATTCACGCGTATTTAATTGAGAACAGACGTGCTCGGTATTCTTTCAACTCTGTGATAAAACGGTCCCGGGGATGTTTATACTCGCTCGTAAACTCTCCGTCTTATTGTCCCGAAAGTCATAAAGGCTGACAATGGTGCTATAGAAACTTACGGGGCGAGTGCTCGACCGGTACTGCCGTTCTCCCAGGAAACGAACAATTACTTCGAAAGTATATCTTGCATATTCTCTATAGCACACGGTCACGCCCATTATAGATTTACCAGTACGATTAATTCCACGAAACATTAATTACCTCTGTTTGCGTACATTGGGACATTCATCTCCGGTATCACTTTACGTCAGACATACATTTTACATGTCCATTATAGCAACTGAAATTTGATGAAAATTACACGAAACACTATTACGAGACTCCGACCATCATAAAAATTGGAACGTGAACCTGGAAATATCAGGTCAAACTAAGTTCGTTTCGGACTTGATTCGTTTCCAATTGACGATGGACGACAATACGATTCGAAATATAGCGGACGAAAGGAAGAGACTGTTGAAAGTTCCAAATATCCTGAGAAGGATTAAACAGTAAATTCAGACGAGTACTGTGCTTAGCTGGATAAGCTGAGAGAATCGACAACAATAAAACGAAACGTCAAATTCATAAATTGGAAAAACGTGCAAAAAAAGAAAAAACAATTACGTGAATTTAATTGAGAAATTTTATTACACCCACTGTATTTATCCATAGATAATCGTCTATCTCGATTGTTTTATACTTTTTTTTTTTTAACTGGCAAAAAATACGACGATATTGTATACAATGCACTAGAAAGACTTCAAAAAATATAAAAATATAAATTAATGAAAAACCAAGGAAATTTTACAATTTTACAGATGGGAAAAAATGGTAGAACGACAGGCTCGTTTATATTTTCGTAGCACTTACATAGGTATATCTCAAATTTTGCTACAAACGAGTATTATAAAAAGCGGAACGAGCTTGTGTAACGTAATCTAAAAAAAAAGAAAAAGAAAAAGAAAAAGTGTACGAAGCACGAGACAGCAAGGGAGGATGCGAGTATTTCTCTTTCGGTGATTAACGCCGCGTTGATTAATCGCGTATCGCGTCAAAAATTGAGCACGCGAGCTTTAATGGAGCCGAGTAATTTTAAACGGCCAACATCTAGGGTGAAAAGGTGAAAAGGTGAAAGGCTGCGCCATCGCGGGACGAGCCAGCGTCCGAGGAACAAGATATCTTTACGATACGTTATATACATCGAGTCGATATTGCTCGAGTGATTCTTCGTTGTGAACGGAAGTTAAAAGTGATCGACTGTCAGCTCTCGCCTCTACCGTCGACATAAGCCCCTTGCGTAAAACTTCGCTGGCTTAATATTTATAATGTTAATTAATGTGTGCGCACTGCCGTGAAAACTTTTGTTTTACTATCACTCGCAATAATTGCGCTCGATAATTAACGGCGGCTAGAACTTTACGATCTTGAATTATCGATGCACGTCTCGCGACTCGTAAGTGAAAATTTCAACTCGATTCCAATTTTCTCCGTCGAGCACGCGAAAACTCTTTTTTTACGTTGTAATTCTTTCATCAACGTAAGTACTATGAATTATTGTACTATGAGTATAAATAACATGTAATACTGTATATATAAAGTGCCATGAATATAAATAATATATGATACTATGAATTATTACTACTGAATATAAAAAAATAATCAGGCGAACTGAAAATATATCCACTATCTCTTTTTGTCCCAAATTCCAAAGTCAATCATTCTGCTGTAAATATTTCGTTTCGTCGACTTACGTCTTCACAGGCACAGTAGGACGTAATTATATTTCAGCGTGATTTTCTTTGATCGTGTTGTTTGAACAATGTCACACTATATAATACTATATATTTATTATTACTGAATATAAGAAATAAGCAATCAAACTAAAAATATATATTTTCGAAAGAAAGGTAACACTATTTACTATTTTATTCCAAATTCTAAAGTCAGTCAATCAAAAAAAAAAAAATTCTATTGTAAAAATTTCGTAATTCGTCGATCTACGTCTTAACAGGCACAGTCAGATGTAATTGGTATATTTCAGCGTGATTTGAAGAGATAATATCACACTATATAATACTGTGAGTTACTATTAGCGAATATAAAAAATAGTCAGTTAAATTAAAAATATATGTTCTTGAAAGAGAGCTAATATTATCTACTATTTTGTCCCAAAAGAAAATTTCATTCTAAAAATTTCGTCAACCTACAGGCACAGTCTGACGTGGACAAGTATGTTTCGGCGTAGTTTTCCTTGGTCGAACAGGTAATGTCACGAGCGCAGTCGGCCGAAGAGGTTACAGCCGATTAAATTCACTTACGGCTCGCGTCCGAGCATAATTTGCGGAAGGCTCGAGCGGACGGTACGCGAGCTATTTCCGCCGCGGTGTCCACCCGAAGACGTATGGCGGGGGATACTGCACGGGTGTTTGCACAATATTATCCAGCTATTTATCAGGATTTCGCGGTGCTGGTTCGCGCGGCCAGCTTCGTTTTAATTCGCGTTTGCCGCGCGTGGCTTACTCGCTGGCCGCGGGACACGTCGTTCCTGCGGCCACGATTTATCGCGGAAAATGTGGCACTCTCTCTCTCTCTCTCTCTCTATTTCCCCGCGCGTCACCGCCCAAGGAACATAACAACGAAAGTTGTAACGCGCCACCAAGCCGCGGACAGGAAATTCCAAGCTGAATGTTCCCGACTGTATTGATACGAGCATCGAGAAACCGTTAGATGCCCCTTACAGTCGGACGCGCTCTCGTCGATTCCAGCTTCAGACATACACACAAATGCAAGCGCGAACATACGCTGCTCGAGCAAATGCATCCAATTGATGTGATCGAGGAAGGAAAAAATCGAACGAGAAAGATAAAGCTGAGGAAGAGCTTGCATGTTCTATTTGGAATTTTATGGATACTTAAGGAAACTTTTATGAACATACAAGGGGCTCATAAACTTCCAGAATTGATACATGATCAAAAGTACTAATAAACATGGATCGAAAGATTAACACACAGGTGACTGGCAATGCCAAGATTAGTAGAAACATATTACATTCGAGTAAATAAATGTTAATACTTATAAATTTTTCAATGTTAGCTTCTATAGTCACTACAAAATGGTGCGAAGAAATTAACGCAGTATAAAACATATTTTAAATACATTTATAATTTATATATTATGATTTATTCATTATCATATTAAAGTACTACAAACAAAGAAAAGGTAAATGAATACAGTCTTCACAATGTGACGATTCTTTTGGTATAATTTTTTGCTTCTGTTCTACCTAATTTGTTTATTACAAATTTTTTCATAATATCGTCTACAAAATCCTACATCCTGGCTTTTCCTGCCATCTTTCTTATTTCTTCGGTATAGTTTTCTCTATAGGCTTGTACGTGAAGCATTCTCAATTTCATCACATTGTAAAAGTAAAATATCGAAAAAAAATAAGACAATCGAAAGAACACTGTCGAGGTTACCAATAAAATAAATCCATTAAACATGGTTATACCAACTTATCTGTTGCAGATAATATATCAAAGTAATATCTATCGTATAATAAATCCATGTTGGCGTCTTGAGCGAGTGATGTAAAATCAACATGGCGTTAAACGATTTTTTGTTTCGATTGAAGCTACGAACTTTGTCACTTCGAGAGCTACATCATACCATGTATAAACACTCGATTATTTGCCTTTCTGCTCTCTACGTGTATTATTATCTGCAATTATCTTGTCACGAGACATAGTACCTATTGCTAGACAAGTATGTAACGCATCTTCGTTGCAAAGCTAATGCAGCGCAGTAAAAATGAATCGTACCATTCCAATGGAGAAACAATTATGCAATACGTATGTACGTGTAGAAGAAATATTTTGTAATTTCATCTCCGCATTGTCTTATAATGCATACATATGTACGTTCGTGTGTTCGTAAAAATTTCCTAGGATAAGAAGCACGCCTGTTGTCGGCGCACAGCCGAGCGAGTTACGGAGAAATATTTTCGTATTGCAGCGTGCCGTGTCGGCGCGAGCGGAGAAATTGTCCTGATGACAGGGAACGCGAATTCAAGCGCGACCGATGCGCGTGTCTCTCCTCTCCTTTCCACCGTGGTCGTAAATTGAAACAAACGGAATTTAATCTCTCGCTGTTAGACATGCTCCGATGCACCGTAGATATTTCCCAACGCGAAATTTCATTTCTTCCCATCTCCCCCGTTGGATGCCGATGACTCGCGCGAATAAAAAAGAAAAAAAAAGAAACAATCGCTCGCGTAATAAGCGCGCGAAGCGCGTAACGTCGGCGTCCAACGACTCGGGGAATCTATTACGCTTACGAGATAATGGAATTACGGCGAAGCTCCGAGTGAACGAGTGAACTTCGTACGAAGAAAATGCAAGAGCAGTTGGCTCGATTGGGGAAAGATAGTCTCACACGGATTCGAAGGAGGCTGCGTACGTAAATTAGAAAGCTTGCGTCCACACAAACAGGACACACAGAGAAAGTTAGTTAGTTCGATGATCATTTGTTTCCAAGTGACGATGAGGCGATAGTTTCATTTCAGCGGTATGTTTACTCGAAATGTCCGTCACTCGTTTTGATACACACAGTCGAGGTTATCTCTCTTCGAGGAGATTTCATTGTTTCCACTTGCGTGCTGTTACAAACTGCGAATACTCTATTGTTGCGAGTTACGGTGTGCACGCCGCGGTTAACTTTTGCCCGCCTTGTAGCATTATTCGCCGTACGACGACGCGTCATCGTACGTGCGTGCACGTCCGTATGATAAATAATACGAAAAAAAAATGTTGTCCCTTTATTACCTTCTCTGTACTCTCTTGCTGCATAAATAATTTCGTTACGTGTGCCGCGTAACTCAAAGGCAAAGATAACTCGCTTCATTAATACGTTGAGCGCGGCGTCAATCCCTGGGGATTGATAGTAAACTTTTCGTGTCTGGTCAGTGTTTGTCCGTGGGACCAGCAGGATCAAGATTAAAATAAAAATAATTTTTTTTTTTTGTAATTTTGTAATTTTAATGGAGTTCTAAACAAAAATAAAATTTAGCTTTACACGTGTTACAAAAAGTAATATTTCGTGTCTTTAGAGAACTGAGTAGCTTTTTTAATGGTATACTTTTGCATTGACTGCGCCATTTCTAAAGAAAAAGTGAAACAATGTCGTCACAGCGATATCTAGTCTGTTTATACCCTCTAATCCAATACTCGTGTGATCGAGTGATAGCGCAGCAAAATCAGCTCCGCGCTTAACGTGTTAAACATTTCCGTTGGATTTCAAGAAGTTTCTCTCGGCGTTTCGTAGAATCGCTGAAAACTCGTTTTATGCAGAGAAATGCAGTTGCATCGTCGCAACTTTTTGGATTTCATCCTCGAGATCGCTCCTCACAGACACAGTTGAGAGTCAAAGACAATCGATCGCAACGGCTATCCGGAGCCTCTTGTTTTCGCGCGTTACTTCAGAACGCGGCGTACACCGTTGACCCGAATTCATTTTTAAGCGCTCGACAGAGTAGAACGAGTGCACGCGCTTTTCACCCCTCGGTTTTCGCAGGGAGGGAGGCTTCCCTCTCGCGACTAAAGGCCAGAACTCTATCACCACGACAACCGAGTAATCGGTGAACCGTGAGGCCGAACTACACTCTAGCGCGTCGCCGATCCACCACAAAGATGAATAGGATAAAAGAGCGCGAAAAGAGAAAAAAAAAAAAAATTGATAGAGAGAGGGACGATATCCTACGACCGAGTCAGTTCGTTAGCGATTATATTTATATTTAGATCGACTCCTCACAGCTTCCGACTCTCCGAACGTGTATTTTTTTTTCTTTTTTTTTTTTTTTTCTTTTTTTGGAGGGGCGCTACGAGCAAACACGGGCCTTGCATGAACGTTTTGAATTCGTTACAAAATCATGTTCGTGCGGTTTTCTTTTTTTTTTAAAGGGAGCGAATTTAAATAATTTACAGCGTTGTTCCACCTTTCGTTTCTCTTCCGTGAAATTTTCTGCAGTTTGCTGAAACTGCCTGACAATGGTAAATTTCGATAAGACGATTGAATCGTTTGTCCTGAAATTTGGGTTAAATACTTTCTAAATGCTGTAAGAAATTAGATCTCTTTTAAACGGAACGTACAAGAACAATTCAGAATTTCTGTCTGGAGACTTGTATTCAAATTTTCGAATTGAAGTCGAACTTTTTTTTCGTCGAATCTTCTTCTCTCGTGTAATAAAACCCACGCGATCCACCTGCATAAATTCTTTTTCTATTCTCGCGCGAACGAAAACCAAATTCTTGATTAATAATCCAATTACTCCAGACAATACGTAAAGCTACATATTCTGCATATTCATAAAGCGCCAAGCTCTTTCCTCGCACCTACGATTTCAAAAAAAAGACTGTCCACCCACGAACTGCCACATTTTTTTGTTTTTCCACGCACGTCGCCAGTCGTGAATCCAGTCGAATCTCCTTCAAAAGAGAACGCACCAAAGGTTAAACGCAGGCTGCATTTTAACGCGAAATAAGCGTCGGGTATTGAGACGTTCTCGTAGCAAGAGAGAGAGAGCGCTATTATTCTTCGTTGTGTCTATTTAACCCTATACAGTCGCTTCATATAGAGAGCGACCCTGGTGTTGTATTTGACTCTCATTCAGCGTTTATCGAACATTATTCCCGCATTACAGAAATCTCCGGTCTAAAAATATAGACGCGTTTGTTCCTTACTCCGGACACACAACGCGTCTTTGACCCGTATCTCGGCTGCCTCGAGTCCTAAACTCCACGCAGAACGTTTTTGTTCGAACTGGATCGACGTAAGGTATTTTCCGAAAAATGATCGATCGTGAAAGCGAGGAAAGCGGAGATATTATAAGTACGATACAAATTTGGCTCGATTTAATACCGAATCACGGTTGTGTTCGAGTCCGTTTTCATTTGTCAGTGACCTGGCCGCAAGTTTCCTTTTCAAAACGCCGTCTTCATGGTCTTACCTTTGATGTTATATTAAATTGTAAATTTACGCCAATCTTATCGCAACGCCGGTAAGATAATAAGCCGAGGAATTTTATACATGTAACATATACGTAAATGACAATAATTATAAAGTAATTAATATATATAAAAACAAACATATAAAAATATTATATAAAATATAAAATTATAATATAAAAAATAATATATCGTATAAATATAAAACAATAATTATATAATAATAATTATAAAATACTTCTCCTTCCATCGTGTATACATGGATCGATATACATATACGAAGTGAATAGAAACTGCTGGTTAGAGAGACACGAAAGTTTCACGTGGGCAAGTTAAGAGTACAGACACGTAACTATTATTTGAAAGAAAACTAGTTTTCATCGGTGAAGTGAATCGTGATTTTATACGAACAACAGAACTTTACTCGTTCCATGAAAATTCAATTAATTCTAGTCACCCGAACATAAGCTACTATATTAACAAACTTTATAACCCCCCCCCCCCCGCTTCCTTCCTTTTCTTTACTCTTTCTTTTTTCTTTGCTCTTCCCACCCTGCTCGACTTCTTTTCCATTTTTCTCTCCTCCCTCATATTCATTTTTCCCCTTCTTTTCCGCCATCTATCTATCTTTCTTTCATCCCTTCCTCCCTCACATTTCCACTTTTCTCAATTTCTTCTCAGAGATACGCTCAAGCAAGCTTTGAATACATACGCGCATCGATTTAATCGGCAAGTTTCACACTCGAAAAAAAGCGGCGCCCAAGGTTTACAACGGCAGTAGAGCAGAACGAATGGGAACTGAGGGTTGATCGGTTCCTCCACCGAATCGTCGAGTTCGTCGCGAACGGAAAGCGATCAAGCTTTTTTCTATTAAAAGGTGACTCTGAGGAGGAATGTGTTCTTCTAGCCCTGGTCCTACAACCTGGCTCAATAAATGTACAAACCAAAATATGTCGCTGGAGAAAGATCAGTCCCATAAAGTAATTTTAAAAGCAATTACTAGTACACTGCTAAAGTACAATTGGTAATTGAGAAAATTACTTTATGGGAGTGATTTGGCCGAAAATGACTTATCTTCCCAATCATGTGATAGAGAGTTGGCCTTATATAAGGTCCCGCTAGACAATAGTACGCGGAGTAATAGTATGCATAGTAGTACACGGTATATACAGCAGTAAACACTAGTAAGTAAGATGTTACGATAGCGAAGATGGTTAGTCCGGTTCAATTAGCGAGCGTATTCCTGCACCCTTGTACGAACGAACACTCTCACCGCCTATTCCCAAAGTGACTATGTATAGTCACCCGCTGTCTGACGCTTGCTGGATATTATCGGTGACTGTGTTCACCCAACGATTGACGTTCTAATGACTATAGTCTACTGGTGATTTTAGTCACTCGATTGTAAAGAAAGGAGGATAATAATAAAATTCACAAAGAATCCTCGGATCCTCTAGGAACTACAAGATCCCTAGAAAGGATAAGAGTACTATCTCTGAAGACTATAAATGATACTCGCAAAAGAACATACCGCTGTATGAATTATCGATTTTGATGAAATTTCGATGGCATAAATGTAACTTTTAAAAAATGAAATATTTGATCCGTATTTTTTTTTATTGGCAATGGTCGATGTTGAGGGGGTGAATACTCAACATTGGGGCTGCGGGACATATTTTGTCAAATATCCCGGAAATTATTGAAGATACTGTTTTTTGTGTAAATTGATGAAATTTTTTTAACGACGAATTTAATGACGTATACCATTTTGCAAAAAAATTTTGTTGCTACTGTTCAAACAATACCATCAAAAAACGCACGTCGAGTTCTACAAGTATAATCGTATATTCTTCGTGGCGGGATAATAAAATTTTGCATTTATTCTTAACTTTGGTAGGTTAAATGTCAACGTTAGGATCGGCTTCGTACCGACAGCAGGATCACCGTAGCGAAAAGTTTAAGCGACCGCTGGCAACTGTTTGCGGACCATAACGAGTGACCAAATCCTATACAAATAACTCGTCGCTTTCTTTTTCTTTTGAACTCGTCGGTATAATGTCACTGGACAGAAATTATTAAGAAGTAAATAAATTTATTATTTGTTTTGCCTGGATTGTACTCAGACATACTTAAAACTGAGAAAATGTTGCAATTTGGGACGAAAAATTCTCGTCATTTCGGCGCAAGAGGTTAAAGAACGTCACGCGCCATAATCGACGAGGGGCCAAGCGTCGAACGCTGTGGGGCGCAATTAAACGCCACGTAGCGTAACGCGTGCCGATATCGCGACCAATGGGGGTAGCCAAAGTCGAAACGACGTCCCGTAGTAACCTAGTCCGAAACGTTCTACAACGAATTCTCTCGTTGCCGAAATTTACGAAGCGAAACGTACAAAGATCGGGCGGGACACGCGGGCCCATGCATCGCGCGCCACATCCATTACGATGCATGCGTATTTGTGTGTGTTCCACCACCGACTCGCCGCGTACGCGCGTCACATACATTTGAATAACATCGCATCGATACCGAATGTATCGGCCGAAGCCAAACTGTACGCGACGGACAGTCAATCCGCGTGATTTACGTTTATCTTTACTTATCGCTTCATCGCTGGCCCGTTGCTCCTCGTCTCGAAACTGACAAGCGAGCGCGTCGCTGCGCTCACTTTCCAACCCTCTGCGCTGACCAGTTTAATTTTCGTTTGTTCGTGCGTACCTGCAAACACAATGAGAATGAACGAATTATTAGACAAGAGTCAAGAAAGTAAATAGTTGGATGGTACACATTGAGAGAGAAATAATTATAATTGCAAGTGTCGGCGCAAGAATGTATCTAACATTTCTGAATGTGTGAGTGTTGCCATCATTTAAACCAGAGGTGGCGAACTGGTGGCCCTTACCCCCACTTTCCTGATCACTAGCGCTATCCCCTCCACTGCCAATTGTCGCAGCCACAATACTCGCTTACTGAACACAATGGAGGTAGGGTTCGTGAAGGATAAAATCATCGAGCTAGGGAAAGCAACTTTATAATTTCTAATTTTTCGATGGCAGGGATCTCCCGTGACCATATTTCATGTCCTTCGTTACCTTGCATCTTCTATTGTAGTCATACCGGACTACCAATTCCAAGACTCGGTAAGTTTCTTCATTGCAATGGTCCCTATCGCACATGAACTCGAAAAAGAGATGAGAAAAATAAATTCATCGAGCCAAGAATAAAACTTTCAGATTCACTATTTTCTCCACGGCAGCGATTTCCCTTGACCGTACTTCATGTTTTTTTTTTTTCTTACTTTTTATTTCATTGTTGTAGTCATGCCTGACTCTCAATTCTAAGGTTCGGTAAATCTCTATCGCAACTTTTCTACGATATCCATAAATCCAAGACATATTGCGAGGGACACATCCTGGAACCATTAGAAAGTGCAAAATACTACTTTCTGGGACCGACCTCGCTCACATCTGGAAGTAACTAGCATACCCTCCCTAAACCCATAACCATAGAATCCACAGCTGTATAAGACGCAGGAAAATAGACAGTTCCCGAACCAAAACCTTCAGATTCAACCCGTATCAAGGAACCTGCAGGTTATTTGAAACTTTTCCTGCAAGCCTCATGATGCAAACAAACCACACAAATATCCACAAACTAATAATATCAATCTTCATGCAGGTTAAAGGACACTCCAAGCCCAAGGTACTGCAGACAAGACATCCTGACTAATTAAATTTAAAAAAAGAAAAAAGAAAAAAATAGACAGTTAAAGTTTTTTGGCAATCGTGCAGTGCGCACAGAAGTTGCAGAGCAAACCATCGACGTAACGACAATCTACGTTCCTCAATTATCCAATACAAGTTTGCCAGATTATCAACATCGTACAATCAAATCGCACATCTGACGAGTGTATTAGCTATCATACTAATCCAACCCCTTGAACTTTCATTAACGTTGAAAGACAGCCACCGATCTGCTCAACGCTCCTTATACGTCGAGGTTAGATCGGCACACAACACTCGCATTAGGTATATATGTATACATACGAATTGTTTTCTTTACTAACTGCTAAAGAAAGAATAGTTTGTATTGTTTTCAAGATTGACCACACAATCCTTCGATCTCTAACTTAGTTCACATATTGCAGAACTTTCAAAGTCCTAGAGTTTTTGAACACTTTACTGAACTTTCTACGATGAGTCAGAATCCAACCGAGTAATCGTGAAATCCCGCGAAACACGATCTGTATTGATGCAATCACGCGCGCGTGCAAGTACGAACATGATCGATGACGTCTGTCTGAAGATCGATTACAAGTCATAATCGCAATTATCCAGTGGTTCACGCGGCCACGATCGTCCCGAATTGATTCCCACTGCACCGCATAGGAAACGGCGAGCCACCGATTCAATCGGCACGCAAGGCGATTCATCGCGCTAAATTAATTTTCGAGCGTTGATCTGGTTGTCGTTGAGATGCCCGATCGTGATCGATCGCAACGTCTCGATCAATCTTCACGTTCGTGTTTTTCACGATTATTATTACACTCGGTCGAAAATCGAATTTTACAGCGCCGAATGACTTCGACCAGCTCCACAAATCAGACCCGACGTCTAGATTCTGAAATATTATAATCCAAATTCAGTCTAATCTCAACTTTCCCCTACGTTCCCGCGATCTCGGTGTTGCAATTTACTGTTCCGCAGAGCCCGCCGGCTTCGCCGTAACTCCCGAAATAAAAGTAACTTTCCGAACTAAAAGTTTCCAAAACTCGAACACCGCTTGTAGCAGTTGTATCAGTCTGGCGGTATCAGACAGCGTAGAATTTCGCAAAAAAAAAAAAAAAAAGAAAAAAGAAAAAAGAAAAAAGAAAAAAATATTGACGAAAGCGAGAAGTTCAGTCCCTGATTTTCACGCGTGAAACTCGCAACGTGCACACGGTGCTCTCGAGAACCGCGAAATATCCGCGGTAGAGTCGTCGGTCTCGGCGGCACGATGAATATCACACACGAAGATCGACAATACGCAAACAAGCAGATGTAACGACGCCTGATTATACACGCCTCGGTATCCTCGGTATCGTGTTCCGAGAGGCTTTATCGATGCTTATTTAAATAAAACCGATAACAGCTGCTAATGTCCCACACGGAGTGGGACGTCGCACCACCACCACGAAACGAACGACGACGAAACGCCGTGGCTTGGCAGAGTCCCGTGCATCTCTGATTACTCATTACGCGATCGGGAGAAAGTTTACATACGTATGTATCGTCTCTCCGCTTAATCAACCGGTGTACACGCGGTTGCGCGTCATTTTTCCTATCGGCCGGCAATCTCAGCGACGCTCTCCGCGTATCAGCCGAGCTAGTAATTGCGATTACTTCCTCGATAGTCGGTCGAAATTAATTTTCACGCGGCCCGGCGCCGGAGGTTTATCAAACGCGCGTTTCCATCGACACGCGAGGATCCGCATACACAGTAATTAATCTTAATGCTAGGCGTGGCGAGCGCCGGTTGTATCGTTGATACGAATTGCGCCGGCTGATCGAAATCGATTTACGGAGAACCGCGTCGAGAGTTCGCACGTGCATCATATGTACATATACGTGCGTCTTGTATGTACGTACGTACATACAGACGTGGATACGAGGGTCACGCGTGCTAATCTCTGTTATATCGCGATAGAGATCTCGCAGTGACGATCAACGCTGGTTAACCACTGTCGCTTTTGCGACGGACTCTTTTTCCCCTCTTTCTTTTATTCGTCAGTTTTATATGGAATTACCCGAAGAATATTTATAGAGTGGAGAAAATCACACGTAAAAATGTCTCGTTGTATATATATCTTATTATGAATTTTGTCTTGACACCGCAATTACCAAAATTAGAAACCACACACCAGTTATTAGAAATTTTACAGATATGAAACAATGTATTTTTCGAAATTTAAATGACCCTCCGTAAAATATACAAAGAGAAGTTGGTGCAATTTATCGTATTACAAAGACTTTCCAATTTTTTTTACTTTGATATCTCTGATGGAAATTTTACGCTTTCTCGTCGGTGGTTCAAGTGGCCGTGAACGAATACATATTCTTTCAATCAACAAATTTCTAACATTCTTCAAGATTTTCGCATCTCCTTTTTTGAAAAACATACTTCTTCGATTTGCGTCATATGTATTCTCTGACGTTCCGTATTAGATACAAGCAATCGTAATAAGAGCAACAGTGTCTTGAAATATCAGAAACTCGGCGTACAAACAGCAATGCAAATGAGAGAATGTCAGGATGTTCCCTACTGACAGCCAGGTGATTATTTTCACTCGGGAAACAAGAAGTATAGGAATAATATGTGGAAACGGTAGCAATAAAAAGTCCCGCTTTCGAGTGGGACGATGATCGATCGATACTTGTCTCCTTAACATGCTGCTAAACAGACAGAGTCCGGGGCACTACCCAACGAAACCGATAAGATCGGTTTCTTTCGTAAATGCCGGTTTATTTCTACTTCGGAGAAAGAAACCGTGTCGAGATGGCAGTCGGATAAAGAGAAACACTGTAACCAAATACTAGATCTAATTACATTTTGTAATGTACAAACGTTGTGCAAAACGGCCCAACATTTCACGTCATTCGACATCTAATAATTATAATCTATCGACATATCATAAACGTGTGTACGCCGCTCGATTAAATCGGCTTTTCCGTTCTGCGCCAGTTCTGCGCAACGTGACGGAGATGAAATCGAACCGAAATCGTTTTTTCTTTAAACGGCGAAACTATCAGTACCTCTATCAAAGTAACGGAATTTCAAATTTTTATTTTGACCGATAGTTCGTTGACTTTTGCCAAGAGTTTATTATACACTTTTTACTCTCGTTCTTTCGGATATACCCAAAGAATATTTCTCAATTACTTTCACGAAAGTGGGCACGTACAGGATCGTAAATTTCAAGTTAAATTTTAATGAATAAAATTCATAACGTCTCGTGTAATGAAACATTAATAAAATAAAAGTCTCTTCATTTAATAAATTACCATTTAACTTAATAGAAAAAATAATCATTCAACAAGTGAAATATAAATCTTATTTATAACGTCTTATGTAATATAACACAAATAAAATATAAGTCCTGTGATATAAGTCTCTTCATTTAATAAATAAAATTTATAAAATTAATCCGTTTTTGAATGATTTAATCACCTATTTCTATACTTTTATTTCCATCTGTTCTCCGATAACACACAGTATATAATACACAGTAGATAAAATTAATCAGTTTTTGAATAATTTAATTACCTATTTCACCTATCACCTATCTATTCACAGTATATCTATAACAGTATACATATTACAAGTTAGTAAAAATTCTAGCGTCAAAGCAGCAAGAAAATTTAGTTTATTTAACATTCCTAAAGAAATCGAAAGCCGATGCTTTCCCTAGGGATAGATCCTCTAGATAGATCCTCTAGCAAACTCTCAACAATCGCGTAATGAAATGGCAGGCTAAGCGAAGTCGCCCCCTCGTCGGCCGCGTAACGATCGTTCGAAAACTTTGCATAAGCTCGACGATCCGCCAGAATTGCCGTGCAGAGAAGTAGCACAGCGTAGTTATCGATCCAGCCAAGATTTAGGCTGGAAAACACGGCAACGCCACGGAAATGAAACTGTCCATTATCCCAACGGCGATTCGCCTTGATTCCTAAAATTGTATCTCGAAAGTTCAAAGACCTCGGTGCCGGAGTTATCGTGTTGAACACTCTCCCGTTCCGGTTAATAACTTCGTGCTGTACACACTCGAATTTCCAGATTCTCTTACGTGTGTGTGTGTGTGTGTGTGTGCGTGTGTGTACACATCCGACTGCAATCGATATCACAGGTTATTTCACGGTTTCGATATCCTTTTTATGCCAAGGTTTATTTTATATTAATTTGATCATTTGCGAGATACAGTGGAACATCATTCGTATCAATTCTATGCATTTGAGCCAAATTTGGTCGATCGTTACGCAAACACACTTGCTGGCTGAATCCACTTGTTTGAATTTGAGCAAAAGAATCTTACTGGTAGGAGGGATATGTTATATAAATTATTTATCGATACAAATATAAATGGAGTTCTATTACACTTGCTTCAATCACGTATTTTATTTCCAGATTTTATATTCATCTTTTGGACTCGTCGAGTGATTCGTTGATTTAACAATAGAACCACCATGGTGGTCAAAATGAATTTATAGTTTTTATTAATTTATAATTTTAATTTATTTCTTTTTAATTTTTAGACATTTTATATATATAAAACAGTGTATTTTTTTATCAATGTCTCGGATGGAAATTCCACGCCTTAATCGTCTTTAGATACTAAAATGCACTCTTTCGAAACTGATCGCTTATAAAAGCAACTCTTCTAATTACACTTCACGTTGAGACTATCTTCCGATACTAGAAATAACAACCCTTCGAAATTACGAAATTTCGAACGTGACGACGATCTTGAAAAAAGAAAGAAAGAAAAAAAATTGTCACCGCGTCCGAATCGACTTGTCAATGCGCTCCACATATGTATATGTATACGTCTCGACGATTATTATTTCCGAGAACAGTGGCGACAGGCTATTCGTCTTCGTCGTTCGCGATGACCCGCTGGGAGAAGTTTGGCCCTGATTTTTGGACGTACGAAGCGATAGTGGCAGCCATAAACTGGGACATATCCCGAGTCGTGCAGCTTGGACAGATTCGAGATAAACTCGGAGAGAGCCGAGTCGTCTCACCGAGGGGTTATCAACGCCCTAACCCGCGGCTGGCTAACGGCCGGACGTTCAATTATTTATTTAGTCTATCTTATCGCGCGCGGCGATGCTCGCGCGAATCCCGCTAACACGGTACACGGCTACAGCTCGATTCTCTTCGTTCTCACCGCCTCGAACGTCGGCGTGTTCGTCGAATACTGCCCCGTGGCAGCGATTCAGCAATTATGTTTATATTGTCAGTAGATTACCGCTGGATTCGATAGAAAAATCAACCAACGATGAACGATTAAACTTTTCTAACGATCTCTAATCGCGATGAACTACTACGTTCCAATTTTAGTTGTTGATCGTAAACAACGATGAAATTTTTGTTTTAGTTCGTTAGTTGGAATGAACGATCAAATATTTTTTCTTCCTCTTTTCGTAATTTGAAATGACAATTATTTTCAGTTTTCTACGACGCGATATCTAGAGTGAAAATTATAACAACGACATAAGAAGAATAAAAGAATTTCAGAAGAAGAAATTTCTGAGAACAATCCTAGTCGTAGAATATTAGAATGAAATTATATTCTGACATAGTAAAGCGAAAACTTAAGAATATAAACGGTGACTCGTGAAAATGTCTAATTGCTTGTGAAAACTGTGATGAAATAATTGATACGAAACATTTTGAAATTTTCCACATACGCGGTTGTATTTCAACATCCGTTTCAAATTTTACCAACGCAATCACGATACTCGTGTCTTGTGTAATAATAATTGATAGAGATAACAATGTAGAACAGTGTGTAAGTAGTGAATAATCGAACACCGGCAATCCGACCGACGCTCGTTCTGTTCTAAAGTTGCATCATTTATTTTATTTCCTCTCACCTCGTACTTGTTCCCTCGAGGAATGACGAGAACTTGATTCGCCAAGTTTATCCACTGCATTTTCTCGCTCGTTAATTATAATTTGAAGAATTTCAAATGCTGCAAATTACACGATATACATATATATCGTTGAATTGAGTTCTCTTAAACGCTCATATCTACGTTTAATAAGCTCTCAGAAATAGACTCTCACGTGAAAAAAACATTTTTAAATTAGTTTCTTCCTACAGTGTAGTGTTGCTTCCTACACCATCTCTCATATGCATACAGCGATGAGAAAAATTAAACACACGTGCAGAGCTTTAACGTGAATAATATTTTATTTGCATGTAGAATACGAAGAGAAAAAGAAAAAAGATATACGTAGTGTGTTGTAGGATGTTTTGGGTTTCTCAAAAAAATTTTACAATCTGTTTTCGTGAAATCAGTTTTGCACCATAATTGACTGAAATGAAAAATTCTTGACTTACTTTAAATCATTACAATTTTGCAAAAGACATCATATAACGATCTACGTGTTTGGTTTTATTTTAAAGCGTAGAGCTTCTATTTTGATCATCCTGAATTCGTCCTTTTCCCTCTGAGACACTTTTACATCATGTAGCAAATGAAAAAGTGTTCTTTTCTCTAAAAGGAAAAATTGAAAAAATTGTAAAAATGTACAAACGTAAAAACAGCGAAAAATTTTTATTACGACTGAATCGTGGTTTTGAAGATTAAAGTTTCCTCTCTACAAAATTTACGGTTCTTTCTCGTCAGTTTGTTGAACTTTGAACATCAGAGTTAAACGACGAAAATCTAAGAAATCCTAACATCTCGTCGTCTGATGCTAACGAGTTCAAAGTTCGATAAAATGGCAAAGGAAGAATCGACAAGGTTTAAGAAGTCATTGTAAAAAAAAAATTTCAATTTTCTAGCCACGGTGATTTCTTTCAACATTTTCAGAGTTGCGTTTGAATTTTTACAATTGTCGAGAGTAACAAACGTCCGCTCCTCGCTGGATGGCCGCAAAAATAACTTTGAAAAACGATTTTAAAATGAGACCAAAAGCAGGTAGTAGGTTTTCACAAAATTTTCAAAGTATCGACAAATCCTTTTTGTCATTGCATGCTCAATCGCCGACTGTTACTTCAATTGGAACCGTTGCGCTCCACACTCGTAACTTTCTCGCCCCCGAATCGATCTCGCGTGGCGTTTCATCCTCGATCGATATTTATCGACGCACCGATGTATCCATTATCCGGTGGGGTGGTCGTTCGACCAGATAAACGTGGACAAGTATAGACTTCCTCTTAATAAGTACAGATTAGAGAGGCGTATTTACGTTAACCTCTGCCCCCTTCATTATGCAAAAGCAATAGCGCGTTATCGATTCGAGCGGGGTACGATAAACTGCGTATATTGTGTTTACCGATATCCGTCGCGCTGTCGGATAAACACCGCGCATGAGAATCGAATGTAGTATGCAAGCCCCGAGCGGGGACAAGCGTCATCGCGCGTATGTATTTATTCTGCCGACAGGAGAGTATACCTTTCGAGCGCGGCCAATGAGCAAAGTTTGCCCGTAAATATACATATGTACGTCTGGAGCATACGTCGAAGGGGTTACGGCGGAGTGCCAGGCTCGACAGGCGTGCATAATCTTTCCTTCTGTCACAACGGCCTCATTGATTGTGCTCGCGACGCTCGCCGCTCTTCGCCAATAATCTTTTGTCACGGCTAATGTATTCCGTTTTTTAACGACCCTCGCGGCTCGGTTCCACTCGCGGGGCGTTATCTTTTAAAACGTTCCTTGTCGTTAAAATGCGCGATATGCTTGCCAGAATTGTCACGAGCACCGCCAACGAACCGTTCTGGATAATCGATCGAATTTCGGCGAATTTCAGCCAAGTCACCGTTTCATCGATCAACGACGAGAAACTCCTAAATCTCGAGCTAACTAAACACGCGAATTTTAGCGTTTTCTAGAGGTCATCGATATACGATGAGACTCCAAAATCTCGAGCTGCCGCGTAAATTTCTAAGAGATGGGGGCTCTCCTCCGGGAGAAATTGCTTTTCGATATCAAATTTACTTCATTTTAAACGGGATAACACGTACTTTCGCCTTGAATTTCTTTAGTTATTTTCATTCGTACATTTATATTTTATTGGCGTTTCGAAAGTAGAATTGTATCGTGAACTGGTACACTCGCGAAATGTTGAATCCGAGTCTGATTCTTTCGCCGTTACGCATGAACGGCAAAGTGACATACATATTCGAGATATTAGTGTGTTTCTCGCGTTCTGATTTTTACGTTCGAAGCAAGTTTGCTCAGGCTTTGGTTGTTACATTTGAACTTCTGTTTTCCAAATGACTTTTGACTGGTTCACGAGACAATTTCCGTAAAAAGAATTCGTCTCATTATGCACGGTGTTTCTTGTATTTAATATTAATCACGAATGATTATACACGACAGTGAATAATTTCTTGAAAATTTTTTATACAAAGGAAATGGTGTTAATTTAATGTTATCTGAGTTGTGGGTTCGAGGAGTCACCTTGAGAGATAGATTGCTGATTAATTTTAGGATTTTAACTTGAAAAAAAAAAAAAAAATTGAAATGTAAAGCTAAAATTCATTTATTCTCGCGTTATACCTCAAGTTGTATTTCAAGAATAGTAAGTAGAGCATACAAAAGAGTTGTAAAGGAGAAAATTGATTGGTGTAGAAGGAGCTGGAACGATTTTACCTTAACACGTTCGAAACGGTGTCGCAGGGACCGACACTTATAATATTCGTTTAGTCAGTGTCGAACAACCAACTATATGAGTCTGATAAATAAATTTGATTTATATAATCTACGAGTCTGATAAATAAATTTGATTTATATAATCTAAAAATAAAATACACGTAAAAATACTATAATTTATATAACATAAAAAATATATTTACAAAACTATTATGAAATTGATTGAAAAACACTTATGAAAATGAAATTGATATCATATAAAAAAAAAACCAGACTTTAAAAACTGCAACTGTATTCGATGCAATAAATACAATGAAAAGTTCTCTCTTCCGAAATGACACGTTTACTCTTTCACGGTCTGTTATCTAAACCTTGTGCCTCGAGCAACACCGAAAGAATGATAAAAAAAATCTCTTCACAATCTAAACATATGCCATGTTTATACGGGATCGATACAGGATTCAATTCAGAATCAATCCTGCGTGTAAACGTAATAACAAAGTGAAGTAGAATCTCTGTAGCGTTGAGCGTGTTATCTCCTAGTATATGTTTATATCAATGGTTTATATTTATATTATAGTCAAATAAGGGAGTACTCTCCGCAGGTTAAACAGATCGAGATTCGGCTCCGTCTCGAATGAATGTTAATCTCTTGCGCTGGAATGACGTGCCACGCATGTCGAGAAATTTTTGTCCCAAACTGCAACATTTTCTCAGTTTTAAGTATATTTAAGTGTGAAGCGAAACGAATGATAAGTTTATTACTTCTTGGTAATTTCTGTCCAATGATATCACACCGACGAGTTCAAAAAGAAAAAGAAAGCGACGAATTATTGTGCATGGTTTGGTCACTCGTTACGGTCCGCGAACCAGTTGCCAGCGCAAGGGGTTAATAAACGCAACAATCTTCCAACAAAAATCATTTAACGGAAACAATCATCGAAGAAACTTAAATGAAAACGAGAGGCAAGACTCGCATTTGCGACGATGCCGGGAGCGCGCAGCCGCGTCTTAAAGAAAATTACCAATTACTTCCTCCTCCTGTTGCGCGAAACTAAAAACCCAACTTAAATCCAATCCAGTCAAAACGAATGTTAAGTGTATTACTTCTTGATAATTTCTATCCAATGATATCACACCGACGAGTTCAAAAAGAAAAAGAAAGCGACGAATTATTGTGCACGGTTTGGTCACTCGTTACGGTCCGCGAACCAGTTGCCAGCGCAAGGGGTTAAAGACTCGTCGCTGAAGAAGCAGACGCTAACAAGGCAGAGGAGGATCTGTTACGTAAAAGCGCGAGAAAGTTTTCTTTCGCGGAAAGCGAAAGCCTCGGTGACAGAGCGAGGATCTCGCGGGAAGCACCGATATCTGCGCGGCGTGCAGACATTGGTGCCCGGTGGATCGCTAACGACGTCGCCCCGACCTGCACGTCCGGTAGTTCTCGAGGCTCGTTTCTCTTTCTCCTCGTGGAAGCTAACGTTCGCTCGCCACGGGGGGTCACTGGCTTAACGATCTCGAGAACGAACCGACGACCGACGTGATACGCCCGTTTTACACTCGTCGCTCGCTCTGCCCTTATGCGCGAGAAGCGTGGGTGATCCACGCGCGCGATCCAACGCGTCACACACGCGGACCAGAGAGGAGGATTCCAGCACGAAGCGGACGCGGCGGCCGCGCTTCGAGCTATGGGCGAGTTGAAATCAATTGATCGTTAATCAAGATCGTTAAACTGTGGATTCCGCGATACTGGTCGGATACTTTGTTACTGTTCGCTACGCGCGGACATTCGACGACTTCTCGATTCGATTTTCTTCTGGTTTCGAAAGAATTCCTTGTTTTTCTTTTTCTTTTTTTTTTTTTTTTGGAACTGAAAGCACTGAAAATAATATTACAATAATAATGCGACCTCGCGCGAATTATCTCCCGCAAAGTAACTGCACGACTAGAAACTCCGTTGACCAGGCTTCGCGTCGCAAGGTAGTCAAAGCACGGGTTAAAGCGACGAAAATGAGAAGAAGAGGATGGTTCGAACGATCCTTTGCGACGAGAAAGATGAAGCAAAATAAAACCGCGTTACACAACGCTATATTTCCAAGCGAGGATCTGAAGGCTTCCAAAATATAGTACAACGTAGCGCGAAACAGAAACTATAAGGTGTACCCATAAGTAATCATACAATCAGACAAACATATTTTTGAAACAGACTTGTACTGTCAACAACTACAATAGCTGCATTTCAAATTGTTAGAAAAAGGGCCGTTTTTAGACAGAAAAATAGCACTCCAACAAATGCAAAATAATTGATTACTCGCGAGTAGACCCAATAATTTCGTAATAGCACGTCCAGCTGCAATTGTAACGATCTTGCTGTCAAGCAGCAGCCGTCTGATTTCCAAAGAGACACTGAACCGGACGAGTTAATGTAGACAAAACTATTAGGTGTACCCATAAGTAATCAATTTTTGTCACAGGCAAATATACTTTTGAAACCGACTTATAATGCCAACAACTACAAGTCTAGCTGCATTTAAAATTGTTAGAAAAAGGGCAGTTTTTAGCCAACAGAAAAGTAACACTCCAACAAATGCAAAATAATTGATTACTCGCGAGTAGACACAATAATCTCGTAATAGCACGTCTGATTTCCAAAGAGACACTGAACCGGACAAGTTGATGTAGACAAAACTATTAGGTGCACCCATAAGTAATCAATTTTTGTCACAGGCAAACATACTTTTGAAACCGACTTGTACTGCCAACAACTACAAGTCTAGCTGCATTTAAAATTGTTAGAAAAAGGGCAGTTTTTAGCCAACAGAAAAGTAACACTCCAACAAATGCAAAATAATTGATTACTCGCGAGTAGACACAATAATCTCGTAATAGCACGTCTGATTTCCAAAGAGACACTGAACCGGACGAGTTGATGTAGACAAAACTATTAGGTGCACCCATAAGTAATCAATTTTTGTCACAGGCAAACATACTTTTGAAACCGACTTGTACTGCCAACAACTACAAGTCTAGCTGCATTTAAAATTGTTAGAAAAAGGGCAGTTTTTAGCCAACAGAAAAGTAACACTCCAACAAATGCAAAATAATTGATTACTCGCGAGTAGACACAATAATCTCGTAATAGCACGTCTGATTTCCAAAGAGACACTGAACCGGACGAGTTGATGTAGACAAAACTATTAGGTGCACCCATAAGTAATCAATTTTTGTCACAGGCAAACATACTTTTGAAACCGACTTGTACTGCCAANAACTACAAGTCTAGCTGCATTTAAAATTGTTAGAAAAAGGGCAGTTTTTAGCCAACAGAAAAGTAACACTCCAACAAATGCAAAATAATTGATTACTCGCGAGTAGACCTAATAATCTCGTAATAGCACGTCCAGCTGCAATTGTAACGATCTTACTGTCAAGCAGCAGCCGTCTGATTTCCAAAGAGACACTGAACCGGACGAGTTAATGTAGACAAAACTATTAGGTGTACCCATAAGTAATCAATTTTTGTCACAGGCAAACATACTTTTGAAACCGACTTGTACTGCCAATAACTACAAGTCTAGCTGCATTTAAAATTGTTAGAAAAAGGGCAGTTTTTAGCCAACAGAAAAGTAACACTCCAACAAATGCAAAATAATTGATTACTCGCGAGTAGACACAATAATCTCGTAATAGCACGTCTGATTTCCAAAGAGACACTGAACCGGACAAGTTGATGTAGACAAAACTATTAGGTGTACCCATAAGTAATCAATTTTTGTCACAGGCAAATATACTTTTGAAACCGACTTATACTGCCAACAACTACAAGTCTAGCTGCATTTAAAATTGTTAGAAAAAGGGCAGTTTTTAGCCAACAGAAAAATAACAATTGATTACTCGCGAGTAGACCCAATAATCTCGTAATAGCACGTTCAGCTGCAATTGTAACGATCTTGCTGTCAAGCAGCAGCCGTCTGATTTCCAAAGAGACACGGAATCCGACGAGTTAATGTAGACGAGACGAAACTGTTTGCAAGTGGCCCGCGGGCCAAGAACGAGAACGAGAACGAGAACGAGAACGAGAACTGTCGGGAAGGAGGAAGAGTACTCGTAGGAACGTCGCCGAGATGAAATTTCAATAAAGCTACGCTCGCTTTAACTTTGCCGTGAACTTCGTAGCTGAGAATGGCGCTGTCGCTTGCGTCCGCGCGTCCGCCGGTTATGAATCGCGCAGCTCCAAAACGGAAACTTCGTTCCACGACGCCACTTTTGTCACTGGTCGGCATAATGGATTGTAAATCCGATTCCTTTAAATACACACCGCAGGCCGGAACTCCGAACGCGGAAACGACGAAAGTTTCGCGACCAATTGAATTCGGCCGAGACGGCGGCGCGGTCCTTCGTTGCATTATTCTGCCGATGCGTTACACTTGCCACGGACTTTCTGCCTGACAATGGCGAATTCTATCAATAGGCCTTCTCGACCAAGCCTGAGTTTACCCGGCTCCCTCGTCAATTGAACGTTTGAATCAATTTTTTTCAACGTGGAGGAACAATATTTTTTTTTTTTAATTATTTAACACTAGGACCAAAGCAAAAGGGATATTGTGCAAAATGAATAGCTAAGTTTACAATACGACGAAGAACACGTACTTTCATTCGTGTGATTTTGTAAGAATTATCCAAATCAGTGAAAATACAACGTTATAAATCCGTAGAGTTGTGTGCTTTGAAAAATTATAAATTGGTAGTTTTGGCCACTTCCCGATAGTTTTAGCGTTAACGAGCCTCGTCTCGAGGTTTATATGTAAAACCAACTAAAATAACGAGAATATAAACTTTAGGATTACGGTCTTCGCAATTATAAAATGTCGACTTTTAGGGGCAAAAATAATTCGTATTTGCTGTTCTTGACAAGCTTAATCCTTCGAGGATCGTAAAGATTGCATTGTCAGAGTACGATCTTCAAGTTTATGGTCACATCTGCATCCAAGGTCGAGATTTACTGTAGAGGTAAATTCTCTATTAAGGTTTTTTTTATGAGTGAATCAAGGAATCGAGTTCTATAGAATTGGCCAAAGTAGTTACCCTTGATTTGTTAAAAAATTTGTTGAGTGGCAATCTTGATTTAAAGAGTGAGAACAAATCGGAGAAAAGGGCGCTTTCAGAGATAAAAGCAATTAATTCGCGCGTCAAGTTTTAGTTCCTACTTTCTTCCTACGATCGTCCGTGGATCGAACAGTATAGAAAACAAACGAAAGTATCTTGCAATTGCTGGATTAAATTAATCGACGAATCATTTTGCAACATCGATGAGAAAAACGTCGGTCGGAATTACAGCGGAAAATTATTGACGTGTCGTCGTATCGCAAACGACGAGGTATTATCGGAGATAATGCAGTTATCGTGTTAATTACGAAAGAAAATCCCTCTGAAACAACAGAGCCGAGAAGGAAATGTGGAAAAAGTCGGATGTGAAAACGGTTCTTGCAACGATTCGCTTTTGTTCTCTTTCTCTTTTTCCTTCTTTTCGTTTTTCTGTCTCGGCCGAGGACATGATTGCAGGATTTATTCACTGGATTCGCGCGTTCCGGGGCGCGTACTTTTACGAATACGCATTTGGTAGTGGAAACGCGAGAACTTCCGGCAACAGTGTGCAGCGTCTTCGAGTCAAGTGGCCCCGATGCGAGGCAAGAAAGACGGCGCGGGAGAGAATGTGGAGATAAAGTACAGACGTAATAAAGGGACTTTCGTACTTTTCCTCAAGCGGGAAACTTTTCGAACGCGGCAGTATCGCAATTTGAAAAGTACAAACAGACCTTCGAATCCGCAATTCTCAGCTTAAAAACAATCGTGAGTTCCTCCAAACTGTTCGTACGTACACGAAACTGAGTCTTGATGTTACGTTTGGACGATACAAACTAATATCCTTCACGTTCTCAACTAATATTGTTATCCAATTGCTGAATCAACGAAATGCTTCATCGATTGCATTTTGACTTCGAGTATTTATTTAATTAACATTCTCGTTTAATCAAACACGACGTACATGCTACAGCTCGAAGGATCGATTGGATTTTGGGTTCGAGTGTAATTTATTGAATTTGTTCAATTAACAAGAAGCTGAAGGCCGTCTTTATTTAATCAAACGTGACAGCTCAAAGGATCTTTCAGATTTGGAAATAGCCTCTCTCGTCTGGATTCCAGCTGATTCAGAAAGCAACGAAAAAAAAAAAAAGAAAAAAAGAAAAAAGAAAACGATGACGTAACGGAGCAATGGTTGGCGTATGTGTCGTGTTGTATGTTCGTCCTCGTACGAAGAAATGTGGCGTCGATGGTTCGCCGAGTTTTACGACTGGTAGCGGCCGTCCGAGGCGTTAAATAAAGCTGGCTGTTTGTGGCGTGGTGGTTGGGAACCTGCAGACGTGGCGGCACTCGACGGCGCTCGAAGTAAAAATTTTACGAACAACAGGGAAAATTACCTCTCGGACTTTACGCGATACGCGAAATGACCGTGAAAGCGAGCGAGGAACGCTCTCGCGTGAGGAACGCGCAACACACTCGAAAGAGAAGAGAAAGAAAGAGAGAGAAAGAGTGGCAGCGATTTCATCCACCGTGTTGCCGAAAAGCGAGCGCTTTTCTCCTTCAGGGCCACGGGAATCGAATGAAAAATTGAAAGACCGTGAACAGAGAGATTTCGCGCGTTCCAGCGTAATTTATTTACGAGTTCGAGCGGAGTTTCGGCGTCTCTCGGGTCGTTTACCACCCGGTTTGAATGGGTCAAAGAAACGGAGAGTTTGAAAAGCGGACAGGCAGACAGTCCGTGGTCTCCTCTCTCTCTCTCTCTCTCTCTCTCTCTCTCTCTCTCTCTCTCTCTCTCTTTTCCTCTTTCTCCTTAAGCACCGATCTAAAACGCTGCTCGTGAATGGAATATGTGAAAGTTTCGCCTCCCCTCTGATGCGACGTGGAAAACTCGGTCTTTCGCTGGCTGGGCTGCGAGATGCGCGCACCCAGGAAGTTTCGAGCCTAGATCTCCGAGCTGGCGGCGGCAGCCACGGCATCTTGAGAGATATTGTTCAAGTTAGTGAGCTTGGCCTGGCCTCTTTCATCCTTCTTCCCTCCAACTTCCCCCCGTTCAGCTACGTTCCTCCTTATTTGCTCGCTTTCTTTTTCGCCCTGCATGGCCCGCGGTTATACGCTCTTTCTCCCTCCTCCTCCTCCTCCTCCCCCCTCCACTCTTTCTCTCTCTTTCTACGAGGCGTCGCCCCTTCTCATTCGTACCCCGCGGCGATACGTTTTTCATCCCTTTTAAAGAGCCGAGCCGAGCCGAGTCGAGCACACGCCGACCGAATCGCGAAACCACGTTTTATTAAAACGATCGTCGTCGCGGGCCGCACGAGTCCGCCACCCGATTCCACGCTGGCTATAACTCAAACGAGATATCTTCTTCTCTCGATATTACTTTCCACGGTGCTTTCCAATACGTCGATCCTCGCGAATTCCTCCGGGGAATTTATATGCGCCCACGGTGTTCCCATGCTCTCGGACAAAGAATCCGCAAACGAGACCGAGATCGGTTTCCCCTTTCCTCGTGTTCGTTTCTTTGTACGCTAGCCCCCGTTCCAACTTTCGAATCGTTCGCTGAAATAACAATAGCGAGACGTAACCACCGAGCGAAACACGAAAGCAATTCCAGTCATGTTCAATCGCGATCAATCGTAGTTCCCGTACGGCGTTGAACTGCGCGATGAACAGCGAAAAAACACAATCGACGACAAATCACAGATCTGTAATAACAAACGGCACTGGTCGCGATACTTCTTGCGCGAGAATTCCATTCCTCGAGAAATATTCGTCTCGCCCACACGCGCTCTTACGTGCGAACGTTCGCCGTTCGATCGCTCTAAAACAGAGATCGAATAAATATACAGATGTGTAGAATAGATATATTTCGATATTTTACCGGTACCTGAGTTAGGAACATAAGCGCTTTCTCGTCGAGCCTATTAATATTTTTTAACACTTGCTACCGCTACTTAGTGCAAATACTGAGATTCATTCTATTCTGGTATTACAAGGAAGAACGTAGTATTAAATATTATTTTTATGTATGGAGATGAATGAAAAGAGAATGTTCGGGGGAGAAAGTTTGCTAGCTTTATTCTGAATTTGCCCGAATTTTCTCAAATTTGCAACGTATCATTTATATAACTATTCCGTAAGTTATAACGATGATATGATAAAATATACTTCAAAGATGGGAGAAGGCGTTCAACGCTAACTTGGGAATAGTTAAACTAGCTAATTTGTATAATAATATATAATATACTATAGCTATACTAGCTAATTTGTATAACAATGTATAATACCGCACTTATCTGTATCATCAATATATTTACCTTTCGATTTACAGACGTATGTTCTCTTTTGAGCTTATTTTTGTAAAATTTGTTTCATTAAATATAAACATAGGCGCCTTTAGGTTAGGACGTCTACAGGCGGGGAAGTAGAGTGGCGGCGCGCGTATTTTTGAAACGAGTTTAACAGCAGCGACACCGATTACAAATGAAGAAAGAAGAAACTAAAATAGCCCGAAAATATAATGTAATCTCAGTTGTTGAGATTCAGTCACAAAGATCCAGTTCTATATATAAATTAAAATAAATAATTATTGCTACGGTTTCCTGTAAAATCTCGTAATATTTAAACATCCAACAGTGGCCAAAGGATACCAGCATCCGCAAGCACTTAGTTTCCATAACAATAAAATAAATTAGCTAAAAAACACTGGTTCATTTCACCGATTCGATCTCTGCTTGAAAACACGCGACCCGATGACAAGCAAGCGCGAATAACGTTCACTGAGACGGCGAAATCAGAGCGTAAATCTCGTGGATCTCCACGGGGAAAGAAGGAAGACGCGAAAATATCCATATTTCGCGTCTTCCTATTCCCCGAGTGTATATTGTCCGCGCGGAGGCAGTTGAAGCCGGGACACGACGTTTTGCTCTCTCGAGCTTCTAGTTTATTGTTCCCGGCGAGAGACCAGTGCTGCTCCACTGGCAGCGCTGTACCTCTGACTTTAAACCGTAAGCAAAACTGCGCGGCCACCCTGGTGAATTCGAACGGAATTTCATTACGAGAACCGGCGACGGTTAAACGAATTATCGTTCGTAACGCCCGGCAACTTCGCCGCGGAATATCTAGCGACGCGACGCGGTGCAAAATACATCCTGTTGTTTGCCTCTTCTTCGTTTCGACGCCCGAATTCAATCGACTTCCGCCGGCTGTTATCCGATTCGCCAGCTCTGAATCCCGTGCGAAAGCTCGCGAACGCGCGGCCGACGATTTCTCATTTTCGGAAATCTTAGAAATCTCGTCTTTCCTTTCTTCTGCTCTTCTCTAACGATTGAGATTCATTTACTCGCAAAACAAAAAAAAAAAAAAAGAAAAGAAAAGGAAAAACGTTCAGAATGTTTCAAATTTTTGAGACACGAAAAATTTTTTCTTTCTCTTTCTTTCTCTCTCTCTCTCTCTCTCTCTTAATTTCTAGTTTATCTGATTAAATTTCCCATTTTTCTTGTTCGTCAAAATTAACAAGCATCAACCGGAAAATACATAACGAGGTAAACAACGCTCGCCGATGCAAGACGTATTTTCACAAACGCGAAATACATTTTCAACCGTGGATTAACGCGGTTTGAAAAACGAACGCCCCGCGCGAGAAGTACCGAATCGGCGGGAGATTAATTATTGACAAACGAGCGATTGATTGATGACACGAAAACGTGTCAACAGGAAATTTCGAAATGGTTTATTAATCGCGGCCAGGGAGGGTTCGATTAGTTTACGAATATTAAATTAACATCGGTATCTATGTGTCGCGATAGAAAATACCTGCTGCTGAATTTTTCCATTTGAATAAAGATGGAACAATGGCGAAGGGAAATCATTCGACACGCGGACGTGTGAAGTTGTCCGAAAGATTCGCCTCAACGTTTATTGCTTTCGAATGGGATACTTGTATCTTTTACTATGGTATATACGATGAGTTATCTTATTTTTATACGACTCTCTTTCCCTCTCTTTCTCTCGCTGCTCACGCGTGCGTGTACGTTGAGCACAGTTACGCGCAAACGGTTAAATTGCCGTTCATGTTTATTGGCTATTGCCAGCAATAAATTTCCGCCCGGCAACAAACTTGAGATTCTTCCTTATTGCCTAGGAAAGATCACTATAACCTGCTGGCGGAAACGACGTACCTACTATTTTACCCATCTTCATTGCTATTTTAAAGTCTCCCCGGCTGAAAACGTTGTTACTTTCTCGAGGTCTTCACACTCGAGTGTAAAAATGATCAGCAACGAATGATCGAAGCGAGAAGGGATCGTTCCTTCGAAGAAACAAGGAATTAAATTAATTAAATAACCATGCACTTCTTTTACCCTGTTCGTTGAACTTTGTACGAACGTCCATCGTTATCGCCAAGACATCAACTGGAAATATACTGGCGTTGTATATTTACATCGACAAGTCTATACAATGAGAAGTGTGGGCAGCCTAATTGCAAGGCACAGATCCACTATCTCAGTGGGTACTTGCACAATAAGTATGCTAGGATAAACAAGTCATTGGCAAAAGCATATCATTTACGTGACACGAGTGACACACGAGCTCGAGTTGAGAAATTCAAGTGTACATGCATCATCTGCACGATAAGACTTTAGGGTCTTATAGGTATTGTACATCTGTACTCGCAGATTGGCAAAGTAGTGAGTTAGTCTGCCTTAGAGTATAGCACTGTCTTTTGCAAACAGAATAAACCGCTTCAAAGACCCCTCGGAGGGTTGCCAGAGGCACGAAAGCCCCAAAGAATATTAACTGTAAGACCTGTGTTTATAAAAGTTTCGAGAGCCCCGCTAGTTCTCCTAAATCTCTCAAAGTTACAAAGGTAATCTCGTCTCTGTCACTTCTTGGAAGGTCTCAAAGAACGCGCAGACATTCTCTTTCGGAAATACGTACGTCGCGTAACTCCGTATCGCGTGTCATTGCTGCATTATTAAGATTCCTCGTGGAGAGGAAGACGCGACAGACCTCTTAAATCCTGGTAACCGTGTATCTGAGAATTAGAGCCGCGAAAAGTCTTTCATATCCACTGCTTTTAACACTGTACAGGCCAGCGCCGCGATTGCGCGTCATTTGTAGAATAGTGACGCGTTCGTTCGTCTCAAACACATCAATATCGTATATTGTGTCAGGGAAGCAGATATTGAAAATTCTGTGCACGTTGTAACGAAGGTTTCTTTTTTCGTAAAAAGAAGACAGCAGAATTTTTACATCTTCCACTTTAGTTTCTATATGAAATAACAAACCTTTGCTTTCATAAACCTGTTTGACGCCATGGACGAGGATATTTATTGCGACATTTTAAAAGAAACGTGTTTGGTATTTGTTTACGACCGTCCCAAGTATCTTTTCTGATGCATAAATACTAGTATTGTAGTATATTTTACTACTTTATTTTTTCGGGAGAGAAATTTTGTAAAGTACCCTTATGTCTAGGGAAATGTTTTGAATCTTATGGCACGAAAAAAAATTGTTAAATGTACGTATATGTTTAAAAATATCATTTTTGTATTATTCATTTTAATTTTTTTTAGTATACGAACTCTTCAGAACGTCTTCGTAATAATATAACAAAGTTGCTACACTACTTTCACAAAATATCACCGGCCAGTTAACACTGAAACTACTAGCAAAGTCGAAATGATCAGTTTATAATTTCCCATAGAAATTTCATAAATTTACAACAGAGCATTTTTCGTCATCTGATAAGTGATTTTTAGTAAAAATATATCGACAGCAACTGTTCTTCATTACGATGCAAATTCTTCTCTTGCTCCTTGTGTCTTAGTTTCTCTGCTGCAAATTTTACACTTGATAGTTATAATGTTAACCTCTTGCGCTGAAATGACGAATATTTTATCCCTAATATAATTGCAACATTTTCTTAGTTTTAAGTATATTTAAATATAACCCAGGCAAAACAAATGATAAGTTTATTACTTTTTAATAATTTCTATCATACCGACGAGTTCAAAAGAAAAAAAAAAGAGCGACGAATTATTGTATACAAGTTCGGTCACTCGTTACGGTCCGCGAATCAGTTGCCAGCGCAACGGGGTTAAGAAATTCGATTCGTTCTCGACTACGTGTCGCGACGTGTCCGCCTTGCACTCTGTTTCGAAAAGTTTCTATTATCCCTGGCGGTACGAAAAATCCCACACTCCCGTCACTTTCGAACGTCTAGCACATCCTACATAGTTTCGAACTCGGAAGATCTCACACCCCTTCGGAAATGTCCGCCGGCCCGCAGCGGGTGCAGCACGCTCTTCGCTACGTTCAAAGATGTCGCCTGGCAACAACTCGCATCCTCCTTCTTCTCCGCGGCAGCGGAATCCTTCTCCTCGAGAGCCATTCAGCTCTCAACGATCCATCTTTGGACATCCGAGCGCATTGTCTGCCGTCTGCTTCGACCGTGCACCGCTGCAATTTCGTAGAGACACTGTAGCGCGTCAACAAACGCGAGTACAGCGGAGGACGGTTAATTTACGGTTTCCTTCGAGTCGCGAAGACACGAGTTTCTTTGTTGGCGAAGAATCGGCGAACGAAGAATCGGGACGAAACATTTTCTTCCTTCGAGGAGGAACAGATTCGCACGTCGTTTGTTTTAACAACGTGCTTCGAAACAACCAAATCGCGCGAATTACTCTCGCGGCGGATTGTTGAATTAAAGCTAGATTATATAGTATATTATATAATATATTGTATAGTATAGTATAGTATAGTATAGTATAGTATAGTATTTTATCAAACATTCTGACTGCCAACTCGCTTGCAACAGACGAGTGTTCCGTCTCGAATACGTAGATCAGGAGTGGCTAAATTTTCCTAGTCTACGTGCCAATTTTTTTCTCAATTGAGCTTCGACATGCGCCATTAAATTATTTTAATTATTTTGCGTATAAAAAGGATTGTTCGGCCTTACCGAACATAATGGTGATGGGGTTCGCACCGCGAAGGACAAACTCATCGAGCCAAGGAAAGCAATTTTATAATTTCTAATTTCTCGGTGGCAGGGATCTCCCGTGACCATATTTCATGTCCTTCGTTACCTAGCATCTTCTATTGTAGTCATACCGGACTACCAATTCCAAGACTCGGTAAGTTTCTTCATTGCAATGGTCCCTATCGCAAACGAACTCGAAAAAGAGATGAGAAAAATAAATTCATCGAGCCAAGAATAAAACTTTCAGATTCACTATTTTCTCCACGGCAGCGATTTCCCTTGACCGTACTTCATGTTTTTTTTTTTTCTTACTTTTTATTTCATTGTGTAGTCATGCCTGACTCTCAGTTCTAAGGTTCGATAAATCTTTATCGCAACTTTTCTACGATATCCATAAATCCAAGACATATTGCGAGGGACACATCCTGAAACCATTAGAAAGAGCAAATACTACTTTCTGGGACCGACCTCGCTCATATCTGGAAGTAACTAGTATATATCCTCCATAATCCCATAACCATAGAATCCACAGCTGTATAAGACGCAGGAAAATAGACAATTCCCGAATCAAAACCTTCAGATTCAACCCGTATCAAGGAACCTGTAAGTTATTTGAAACTTTTCCTGCAAGCCTCATGATGCAAACAAACCACACAAATATCCACAAACTAATAATATCAATCTTCATGCAGGTTAAAGGGCACTCCAAACCCAAGGTACTGCAGACAAGACATCCTGACTAATTA